>NW_009915828.1:49789-70472 GCF_000696875.1 Nestor notabilis | reverse complement strand
TCTTCCGAAAATTGTAACTGGACTAATTTTATTGGTTTTAAGAGTAATAAACTATTTCTATGTTGAATGTTTCTCCTCCTCTCCCCTAATTAAAGTTTTAAAGTGAAATTTCTGACTGGGTGCTCAAACATACTAGTAAAACAAGTAAAACTGCCAAGAGTCAAACCTCAAAGAAAACAGGAAAAAAAGCCCACACCCACACAAGGGTTATAGGCTTAGAAAGATTTAATTTCACAAAACTGTTGCATAGTTCTCATATAAAGAATTAAGCGGAGAATAAATCAAGTATTAGTTAGGATTTGTATGGGAATTTTAACATTAAAATCTCTCATGTTTTAGCAGCACATATGTTCACAGTGCATTTACTAAATGGTCAAAGCAAAACTTAATTTAAGTACAAAATACATACAATTACTTCTCATGATTTTGTTCTGTTTCTACATTAGGTCACCATCTTGTCCTCAAAAAGCACCATATTTTTCATGACAGCTGGTAATTGTGCATTAACTTAAATTTCCCACCTTCACTATTGTTGCTCCAATCTTTCAGGAAGGAACAGGAGGCAATCTTGTGCCCGGCTTGCAGTCGTGCCCACATAGCAGGCTCAGCCAGCTGATCTGAATACCAGTCACATAAGCTGAGCTCAAAACTGGAAGTCTGCAGTGCTAAAAGACAAACAATGGCTTAATTTCTTAAGAAGTCATTATTTATGAGACTATTTTCCATTACAAACTTACGTTTATTAAACTAATTGACAGCAATTCTGCCTCTTGGTTACTTCAAAACCATTACTGAGTGTTGTGTAGGATTTCAGGCTGCCACCATTAATGATACTACTTTAAAAAAAATAAATCATTCCTTTAAGAAGGGTGCTTCTTTCAGAGCAATGGAGTGCTATTTATGTTCGCCAGTCATTGCAACCTTCATGAATTCACTTCCATGGAGACAGTTGCCAGGAAACATAAAAATTACATGTCATAACAAGAAATACCTGTTTACTTTTCTAGATGACAGCTACAGAAAAATTACTTCTGAGAGGTTAAACTCAACACCATTTGCATAATATTTGCAACAGAATGCTTCTTTCTAGAACCAAAAATTTCTGAATACATCACCAGATATTTTCAAAAACTTTTTAAGGGCAAATCATACATGTCTAATCTAGTGGCTTTCTACAATGGAGTGACTGCATCAGTGGACAAAGGAAGATATGTGGATTTCATCTACTTGAACTTCTAGGTGGTCTCTGATGTAGTCTCCCTCAACATTCTTACTTCCAATTGGAGAGATATGGATTTGACAGATAGACTGTGAGATAGATAAGGAATTGGATGGATGTTCGTCCAATGGTCTGAACTGTTACAGCCAATGGCTGAACATCCATTTGGAAACCCATAGTGAGCGGTATTCCTCAAGGGTCCGGATGGGGACCAATACTATTAATTATCTTCATTATGACATAGATAGTGGGATTGAGTGCACCCTCAGGAATTTTGCAGATGACACCAAGCTGAGTGGTGCAGTTGATATTCTAGAGGGAAGGGATGGCATCCAAAGGGACCCTGACAGGCTTCACTACTAGGCCCATATAAATTTCATGAAGGTCAGCAAGGCCAAGTTCAAAATCTTGTACCTTGGTCAAGGAAATGCCATTATCAGTGCAGACTGAGGTATTAATTGATCGAGAACAGCCCTGCAGAGAAAGACTTGGGGATGGTGAATAAAAAATTGGATGTGTGTCAGTAAGTTGCACTTGAAGCCCAAAAAGCCAATCACATCCTTGGCTGCATTAAAAGCATAGTCAACAGGTTCTTCACCTCTACTCTGCTCTCATGACACCCCACTTGGCATACTACATCCAGCTCTGAGTAACATAAGAAAAGACATGGACCTATTAGAGCGCATCAGAGGAGAGCCACAAAAATTAGAGGCTGGAGCACCTCCCTTTGAAGAAAAGCTGAAGGAGTTGGGGCTGTTCAGCCTGGAGAAGGCTCCAGGGAGGTGTTGTGGCTTTTCAATACTTAAGGGGAGCCTATAAGAAAGATGGAGAGAGACTTTTTATTAAGGTTCATAGTGACAGGACAATGGGCAATGGTTTTAAACTGAAAGAGGATAGATTTAGATTGCATATGAAGGATTTTTTTTACTGAGAGAGTGGTGAAGCACTGGCACAGGTTGCCCAGAGAAGTTCTGGGTGCCCCATCCCTAGAAGTGCTTGAGCTCAGGTTAGATGAGGCTTTTAGCAACCTAGTGGTCCAGTGGAAGACGTCCTTGCCCACGGCAGGGGAACTGGACTGAGTGATATTTAAGGTCATATCCAACCCAAAAAATTCTGTGATTCTATGATTCTATAAAGTTTGAGATGCCAGGTTGTAGCTGCAAAATCTAATGTAATTAATAATGGCTACAGAACAAAAGTCACAATTTTAAGCAGGATTGCTCTATGATAATGGAAATTGCATTTCTTAATAATATTGCAGGGAAAAGGCAATCATCTGGTTAAAAAAATTTCACTGATGGTATCTCAGAGAAAACATGGAGATTCCCAATTGCACAGATAAAACAATTTTATGCACAGACATCACTGCTTACTGCATCTCAGAGTTACTGTGTTATTCACATTACTGGCATATCAGTGAAATGTCCTGTCCAGTTGATGTTACAAACCTCCCCTTTCTTCCTTGCTCCAGTTTTGCATGAACATGCACACTTTTTGCAAACTATGTGTATTAAGTGAGAAGAGCTCGTGAAAAACTTATTTCCCATTGAAAATGAAAAATTCTAAGATGGTCTAGAAAAGGGCAAATTCTGTCAACATTTGAAAATGCAAATACACTCAGAAGAAATCAAACTCTTCAAGTGCTTTTTAATTATTGAAACGAAGCATTTTGGTTCATCCTGGGGGTTTTTTTGGTTGTTTCTTTATTTTGTTTTAATATAGTTGTAAATATTTCTGAGGTTGTTTGTCTGTTTTTTCAATAATCTCAGCCTCTTGGGACAAAATTCCCATTTTCCAGATCTTAATTCTGCAGTATGTCAGACAAGAGTCAGAGCACTATTTTGTCTCTGCACCTGTAATAAAGGCTATGTCTTTGCATGACTACAATTAACTACGGAATTATGTTTGAGATTTTTTTTCAGTTGAAGTATTCATACTGGATTTTTGTCAAAATTTACACATTGCAAGTAATTCATATATAATTACTCCTGTTTTCAAGAGGGGAAAAAAAAAAAAAAAAAAAGAAAAGCTTTGTAGAGAAGGTATACCACTTTTTCATTACAAGTGACTTAAGGAGGACAAAAACCACATTCTCCTTGCTAGCATTCCACTTTCATGCCTTGGGGATCTTTGCTTTCACCCTTATGGCAAGATCAGAATGACAATCAATGAGGTTCTTCACATATATAATTCATCAGGAGTCAAGATGGAGTTCTGCAGGTCAATCAGACCCTTGAATAAGACTAGCAAGCCTTTGAATAGGTCTACTAAAAGTATAATTAAAGGATATTTTGTGTTACATGTGATTTAGAGCATAACTTTAATATTTTCTATTTGACATCTACCGTATCTTTTTCTTATTTAATAAAAAGCTGTGGTGGTTTTGAGTGATAAATGAAACAATTTGACAGCTGTTGGGAAAATTAAAAACTGTAGAGTATCTTAAATTGCTATACTGAAGGTAGGGTTTTATTTTGCTGGGGAGTTTTTAAATGTATAAACTTTACTGTCCAGCAGAACTGGACAGGACACTGAAGGGTGGCAGTTTGGGAGACAAGGAAGGGAGAGATAGGAAGAAAAAAACTTAAAACTTAATGAAATTACAGTTATAGTTAGCCACCACTGTTTGTATCAAGAAACTCCTGAAAGCAAAAATACTTAAGCAGTTTTATTCATGACCCTAAATGCAGTCATACTAACGAATACAAATGCACAGGTCATTTTTTACATGCATACACTGGCTAAATGAAGGGTATATTAAAAATGCAAATTTTAACTACAAATTTCATGCAATTAAAGTGGTCTTCATTTAAAGTCTTCTTATATATACATTCCATAAGGACTAGAGAAAAAAGATTTCAAATTCAAACAACCATTAAGCTGACCTTTTGCTTTAATTATTGGAAAAAATTCAGTGAAACTCCTCTTTCAGGCATAAAATTAAGATCCTTTGACCCTGTTTTTGTTGCTATGAGCAATTTAAATGCCCCCTAATGAAGCTGACTTTTCCCAATAGGGAGGCACAGCATAAGAACTGGCTCTTATTGGAATATACCTGAGGTACTTAATCATAGAATGGTTTGAGTTGGAAGGAACCATCCCCAAGACTGGGGGATCCAAAACTTCTCTGGGAAACCTGTTTCAGTGCCTCATCACCCTCACAGCAAAGAGCTTCTTCCTACAGTGCAGCAGCTCAATCTGTATGCCATATTACAGTAGCTCAACAGCTGCCATGTATGAGAAGTTTAACACCTAGATTTATAAGTTCTGGTAAGTACACCCTGTTTCTGTTTCAATATTCCCCCCTTCCCCTTTTTTTTACCTTCCAGCTCTTTCAGCTTTATAACTGATTTCCACCACCACCACCCCCACCCCTGCCCCATTTTTTGTTTGCTTTAGAAGCGCTTTGTTTATGAGAAAAATCCTATATATTTGTACAGATGGATTTCTATCCTCCTGCAGGAACTGCTTAGGCAATTATACAGGTTGCTGAAATCTAGCAATGCTTTTATTTTCCATTTTAAACTTGCCCTTTTATCTGCAGAAATCCTCCAAGGAACAGAACGAAGTTGGGAGATTCAAATCTCTGTCCTCTTTTGTCAGCTTCAAATTCATCTTTTTCAAAGAAGGCGTATTGTAAACTTACACTTGTTCACAGACAAGTATGCTCAAAGTTTTAAATTAGCATCCTTGCTCATTTAAGTAGTACTGCTAGAGAACCTCTCCAAAGTAGAAAAGCGAGATAGGCGCCATCATGAAAATAGTTATAAAACATTTGCTTCTATATTTCTTTGAAATAAGTACATATGCCTACCTGAATCATTATGCTGGAGTTTGGTCTGTGATCTGTCTACAACATTAAGTTCAGCACTCTTACATGTTAAAAACCATGTGCATCTATTACCAATAGTTTTTCCTACTGGAGAACCTAGAAAGCTTATTTTAGATCACAGTACACAAAAATAAATCATGTAACCTAGCTTGGTCTGTGTCAAACACTGCATTCCATACTTCAGGTTAAATTTAAGACTGAACCCACAGTGCCTGTGCTAAGACTTCAAAGCAGGAAAACCAAAGAGTTGCTTTAAATCAGGACCTGAGGATGTGATGTGGGTGCCACAGTGCAATCTCCTTGTGTAATACAGAGCAGCAAGCAATCTAATTTATGCTAGGATAGGTAGCACTCCTTTCCCATTAAAACACATTGGGTTGAAAAGAGAAATAGGAAATGTTTTACTAGAGAACCCCTATATGCAGAGATGGTCTGGCTCCAGAGCTGACTAGTCAGACATTGCAGGTCTTGGATATAGCAGAGCAGAATAAAATAGCCCCACTACATGGCTAAATATCAGGGTTTTCACACATTTAGAAAAATACGCACAAGTTCTTTGGGGATCTCCCTAAAGTCAGTTCCATAGCTTCTCCTGAGCTGGCTGAACATAATTTGGACAAAGCCAGCAGATCTTTTTTGCCCACTTAGGCCTTGGTGCTCTCCTGGCTGCAAGAAGCTACATTTATACTGTACCATATTTCTTAAGGCATTTATAGTCATTCTCTGTGTTTAAATGTGATAAGATTAATGATGGTTTAGGGGAATGAAAATGAGTCAGGTAAAAACAGAGTTAATAAAATCTTTGACTGCCAAAAGGTTTTTCTTTGTATTTTCTAATCCAAGTGAAAGACAAAGTAAAATGATCTGAATCTTGAAAAACAGATGTTCTTACCACACTCCAGAGAACAGCCTTCACTGAAAGCGATATCATCAATGGCAACAGTTTCATCTTGTTCCTTGGCCTCCACCATCCCCCAAAAGAAAACCTGCAGAGATGAACAGCAAATCAACAAGAAATGGTATTCATCAGTGTCACAGAAGAAACAAAACCTCCCAAGCTATGCCAGTCTAGTCCATATTTTCTGTTAGAAATATGAGAACTCAAATCAGTCAGCAATTTTGTAGGATTACCATCCTAGCTTGTCAGCACAGATCTATAGTCTAATCATCCAACTTGAGTGAAATAGCATTTAACAGGAAATATCTGAAATCCACAATAATGAATTAAAATCAAAGCAAAAATCACTACAGTTAAGAAATACAAAGGATTTTGTGTTTTATCAAGCCATTATTCCACCAGAGACTGGAAATATGAATTTTCTCAGGTGGTTTGCAGAATTGATCAGAGACCTGAACAAGTTAGAGCAGCAAGCACCATTAGTCAGAAGCTTTTAAAAAAGTTTTTAGCCAAAACATACCTTGAGGAGTATTTGGTCAACTGTTATTCTTCTCTAATGTTACAACAGCTTTCCCCCTGCTCCCCCCCAATTCCCCCAACAAAGTCTTCTAAAGTCACAAATATTTTATATTTCTATCTGGAGGGCAGATTTCCATCTATATTTGTGAATGCAGAAAGTACCACAGTTTTTCTGCACTGGTGGTGAAAGAGACTGGTCAACCACAGTTTTCCAAAACCCAGCCAAATCAGACATACTGAGCTTGCCATGTGTTGAGTAATTAAAGCAGCGGTAATCTTTGCATTTCAAAATTCCCTACTTGTGGAAATTTTTGAAAGCCAAAACTAAATCCCCTATCCCATGGAGATAATCAAACACTTTTTTTTTTTTTTTTTACTTAAGTAGGAAGAGACAAAGGTATTAAATAGGCACCATCAAAATCAGCAAAGAAAATAAGCAGCAGAAGTTGATTTTAATTAAAAATCTCCCTTCAACTGTGCTTGCAAAATTGACAAAAGTATTCAAAGCACCCTATTTCAAAGGAATGTCTACACCTGACAAACCTTATTTTTTCCTATTCATTTTCGTCCATATAAACATTAATCATCAAAATGTTATCTTGAAAAATGCCACAGGCAGCCCTGTGGGCTAAAGAATCTTGTCATATTAAAAGAACAAGTGCAAAGGGCAAGTGAAATGTATTCACTTTTATGACCAACATCTTGCAAATTGTCCCTGAAGGAAAAATAAGCAGCCAAAGAAGAAAGTCTGCTTGGCTTTAGGCTCTTGGTTTGGGGAGGTGCCCAGCCACATTTCTTTAACCAATTCTAATTATTACTGCAGTGAGTTTGACACGTGCTTCTTTAAAGCTATATTGTACCTATCAGTTCACTTTATAGACGCCAAAGGATAACAAGGTTTGCAAACAATAATCTAATTAGAATTTGATCCAGCAATTTAGTGGAAGGCAATACCATATTATATTAACCATTCCCAGACTCACTCAATTTTCTAAACAACATGAAGGATGAAAAAGTAGATCTAGAAGTAAACCATTCCAGTACAATCTCGGATTGCTATACATACATTCATATCGGGTAGAAGTAAGTTATTGACAAGTAATGACATCGATACTTGTATTGATTTAGGTACGGGTATTTCATGACAAACACTCTCAGTCAAGTTTGAACAGGCAAATATTACTTCAAAAATCCAGATGTTGTTGGATGCTTTGACACAATGTTACCTCTGCAAGTCAAGTATTTAGGTTACTCACATGTTTATTGAATGAGGTTGTGCTCTCATGCCTTCAGGTTTGTGCGCTAACTTTTCACAATAACTTCTATAGGAGCAAATGCCTCTGATTTTCTTCTCTCCTCCCCACTTTCCCTCCAGTGTTATGCTTAATAGTGAGTATACATCATCCACAATATTATAGCCCTAAGTTATATTTATTATGCTAATGTTTTATGTAAAGGCACATGTAAAAACATTTAAGTAGACTATGACACTTGCATGTTTTTCCAGCAGCTTTAAGCAAAATAAAACCATAAGCATGTGTTCCCTGACCAAGGTTCAAAGCTACAATGAATAGATAAAGTGCAGCATTTGTCACCTGAAGCATCCCTATAGAACAGTATCTCACTGTATAGAATGGTATTTCCTATCTAACTTAACCTTGAGTTTATTAGTACAGTTAGATTGCATATAAGGGAATACTGTATTGAAAGTAAGGACCCTGAGTACATCACCTCTATTGACAAGTAGATAATTTATGGTGCAGTGAGGTGAGTTGTTTTATTTAATATGCATGCACAGTTTAAGTAAGGTTTGGTATTAGTTTTACCACCACCAAGAGAAAAGAAGCAGCAGTACTTGTTAATGTCAACTATGAACTTCCAAATGGCTTCTCTCCCTTTTACCTCAAGATAATGCTCTCCATTTACAAAATAGTTATGTTTGAGTTATTAAAAACCCCACAATTTATATACCATCTAACAATTGCAATTTACAGTGACCTCAATTTACCAACCTCATACTTTTCAGTGCTACTGATTATGATGGTATTTGCTTTCCACTGATTTTGCAGTTCTCCTGAAACTTGCCAGATACTTGTAATAGTATCTTCAGAGTGCTTTCGAAGCCCCACCATCAATGTTCCATTCATTTCACTGATCCAATAATGAAATGTAATCTAGGACAAAAAAGGTCCGATTATTCCAGGGAAGTACTGTGACAAACAATGAAATAAAAAGACTATGCATTGAAATACCTGGCACAAATGTTCTTCATTAGTTGGAAGGAAAACATTGGTCCTTAAAGTTGCAGAAGAGGATCGCGTTTCAGAGGACAGCGAGAGGAAATAAGCTATTAAAAGGAATAAAAAAAGAAATCTTAGAAGTCTAGAGAAAAGTTATGTGGAATAATACAGTAAAACAAGTGGCTTACATACACATATGAATTAATAACTAAAAAGCCAGTTAGTTTTTCCCAAAAAAAGGTTCATATGACACTTGTAGCCATTTGTGTACCAAGTTTTTGTTCATTTTAAATATTAAGATAGTATTGTTCCACATTTCTGATGAAATGTCAAGTAGGGTTCCAAAACTTTTCGTGTGCTGATGGCTTGACTACTCAATAAGTACAAAATTTTGTGACAAAGACTAACTCAGGAAGCTGATCAAAGGACTTACATTGCAATTACTGAATGGACCACATATTTCATGCCCAGACAACAAACTGTTGTGACAAACAATATAGATTTATTATAACTGTTCAAGTCTCTAGGGAAGTGGTGGAAGATGGGAAAGGAGGCTATGGCGTTATGGTGTTCTGTCCCACAGGAGATGGATCTGGTTTTTGGCTGTTCAGAAAATTGCCTCACTAAAGAGAAGAGGTTGTGACATCCCTGCATACACTTCAAATATAAAGAATTGTCTCCAGAATCTCCTCACAACCATTTAAGATCCATTATCTTTCCATTTACAAAAACAATTCCAAATTAAAGCTTTGCCTTACTTGGAAATGTAACAGCTGAACAAATTAGTGAAATATGCTTGTTACTATGCGTTTTGACTGATTGTGTCTCTTCCTGATAACATTGTTTCAGATCTTCTGAAAGATAGATGGCAACCACCCTATTTTAAGATATCTATATTTTAAGGTATAGAATATTTTAGGATTTCAAATGTTGCTAGTCAAAATTTTTCTCTTCCTGAACATGAAGATTTTGGAGATGTTAGATGTTAAAGGATGCAAGGGGGGAAATAAGATAAATCATAAACAAAGGCTTAACCTGGGGTTTTGTGTTTTCTTGATTTTTTTCTTTTTTTTTTTAAACTGGTGCCTTCTGACATGACATGATTATGTAAGTGAAAGCAGAAAAATGAAAGAGAAAAAAAAGTTAAGTTGGGCTGAAGGAATAATAATAGTAATAATAAAGTCCTAAAAGTAAAGATTACTACAGAAACCAAGTATCAGAGGACATGTAAGAACGTCTGAATACTTCATTTATAAAACTGCCCACCCTGACCTCTCATCCTTGCATACAACTGGGAAGTCACTGACAAAGGACCATAAAACTAGTTCACTGCTGGACCCCGTTGAGCCATCTCCCACAGAAGAGCATTCTGCAGCCTGCTACCAGAGCAGCAATCATGCTTCTACTAGGTTTTAGGCCTTTCATGTCTGTTCATGCAACATTTTCAGAGCCTGCCAGCTGCAAGGATATTCTTCCTACCCACAACAGATGGCTTGGTACTCCCTGACTCTATGTGTTTCAGTGGGTTCCAACTTTCATAAATATTGAACTTTTCTTCTTTTAGTTCCCTAAAGATAAATGTATAAAATTCAAACAAGGTCAGATTACACCTGCCATAGGAATTTGAAGTTTTATATAGATGGCACAGAGATAGTAGCAATGATTTTAAATCAAACCTCTGCACAGATACTAATTGAAAGCTGTTACGTTTTGGTTTATGTTTTGTTTGGTTTTGTTATGGTTTGTTTTAACTGGTTTTTAAAACCATTAGTCTGTTCAACTACGTTTTCAGCTAAAATAAAAACCATGAGTAGAGACAGAGCTAAACAATCATGTTGGGTTTGAGTAAATGATTACATAAATCAAAGGATTTACATCTGCTGAGCGATCTTTGCTCTTGTGCTTATGTGTGTGTATTATCCTGAGGGCAGGAACTCTTCCTTTTAATACTCTGCACAGAGTATGCTCTGCTCAGTTGTCACCGTACAATATAATTTGTTTTTAAGCAGGAACCAACATAAAACTGATTACAGAGTTTGTTGAGTCACCAGCAGTGGGAAAACTTGAATAGCTGCCATAAGAACATAAATATTTCTTAGGTGGTTAGAACCAGCATTCAGAAAAAGAAAGTACAGCTTAGCCATTCTCCAAGTAGAAAAACAAAATACCCAAATACATTTAAATCTCCTGTGCAATTCAGTTCACTATCTGAGTACACAGCCTCTTGTAAAGCTGAATAGATACAAGTGTTCAAGCCTTCTGTTGACTGACCAAAATAACTTGGATTAATATGGCTACCACACAATTCAGACCTGGAAGATACAATGGTGACTGAGTTCCCAAAACGAGTTAATGGGAAAAAACAGGTGACTGAGCTTTTTGCTTCCTCTGTAACAAACACTTGAAGTTGGTTTTGCTGGCTTTGGGTGTCTGCATAAGTTAAATTTTCCCCTCCCTACCAGTTCTTTGCAAGATAAGGGTAACCTTTTTCATTGTTTATAAACAAGAATATCTTTCAGGTCTTTGCAACATTCTGATGTGGTGTATACTACCAACCGAACAGAAATCCTAGAAACTACTGCTACAGCAAGACTGTTGCCTAGTTAACTAATTTGATTCTACCCAAGAGTTTGCTGTATTTTTATTCCACAGTATTTGTCTCTTATCTGCTACTTGATGAGAACAGCTGTTATTATTTTAAAGATACTGTTTCACATCTTACATACTTTAAATAAAGCTTGTGCTTATGAAAAGGGTTTGGTAGTTACTCAAATTTGTACGCTAGTATCATTTTAAATCAACATTTATTTAAAAGCAACCTTATTTTCCACAGCAAGGTACACACAACAGGATGTGCTCAAGTGCTATATGCAAGCAAGAAATTAAGTTAGAAGGACGTTGCATAGATAAAGTTTCCTAATTATACACCATCATGAAAATTGTCAGCTGTGGAATGAGAACTTGCAGGGAAACAGAGTGAGGTTTTCTGTTGATTTTTTCTATATTTTTTTTCTTTAAAATTCTGTGCTATTTTAATTTTTCTGATTTATAAGCAAGTTTTCCACTTCTAAACCAGCAATTTACATTAATCATTATATGGAACTTCTGTTTGGTAGCTTATGCAATGTATAGGAGGTGTTGCTTGCTTCAAACAGTAGAGACTTCCACACTCCCAGATAATCACAGATTGGGAATGAGATGAAAAATACCTAGGCTAATCAGTCTCATGACACCGCTTTCATCCACATAAGCTTATATTCTTGTACACTCCCCAACACCACATGCCTGCCTTCAGGTGCTTGCCCTCCTATTGTAGCACTCCTTGGACACAGGAGAGGTGAATGTGAGTGTGTAGAGATAAAGAGAATAATGGAAAACATGGAGAATAATATTAAATAATTTTGTGAGAATATTTCAACAAGCTCACATCTCTAGTGCGATATTAAATGTGTTCATCAAATTCTCTCTTTTCTTGCTTTCTTGTAAATAAGCCTTCTAACAGCTTTGGAAAGCAGGAGAATGTTTATTGCAGCTAAAATATTGGGTCAAGTTAGCTAAAAAGTTATAAAGAGAATCATGCTTACAAAAGGAAGAAAACAGGTTTTGGAAAGTAGGGTTAAACTTGGCAGTTGGACAAGTATAAGGGACATAGTTTGTCTGAGTACAGCGTGTCCTGGTTTTGGCTGGGATAGAGTTAATTTCTTCCTAGTAGCTGGTGTTTTGGCTTTAGTCTGAGAACAGTGCTGATAACACACAGATTTTTCAGTTGTTGTGAAGTAACGCTAACCCTGATCAAGGACATTTCAGTCTCATGCTCTGCCATTGAGGAGGGGCACAAGAAGCTGAGGCGAAGCAGAGGCAGGACACCTGACCCAAACTAGCCAAAAGGGTATTCCATACCACAGCATGTCATGCCCAATATATAAACTAGGGGGAGTTACCCAGAAGGCACCAGGCTGGGTATCAGTCAGTGGGTGGTGAGCAAGCAACTGTGTGGTACTTAGTTGCCAGCTGGGTTTAAACCACAACACAGGGACAATTAATTACTTAGCTGAGTGTCTTTGATGGAAAGTGGAACTGTAATAAGATTTAGAGAGGAGCTAGCTCAAAAGAGGCTGAATCAAAGCTCTTCCCATCCACAGATACAAAGTAATTTTCTCTCAAAGTATTTGGAGCAGTAATATTAGCCACAGGTAAAGATACACACACTTGGATTCACCAATCCAAAAAGAGATGAAAGCAAGTCTCAAAATGGGGACCCAATACTAACTTCTAAACTTTCCAATCATCAAGACTGAAATTATCACCCAATATCTCCCAAACAATCAAAGGTCACTCAGGTAGATAAACATGAATCTTGATGACCAATTACTTGCTCCTCCATGATTTCAAAAGTTGTTTTCTGGAATATCATCTTTTTTTTCTAGAATTCTGGGTTATCATAATTACGATCACCTAAAAATCTGGACACAAGTGCTCAGAAAACATGCAGCAGAATACAAGTAAACTATCAAGAAATTAATAAATAAACAATAGAGAATTACATAATTTGTAAAAGCCCATGGTTCCTTCAAAGGACATGAGGATTCTTACCGCTGTCATTCCCATTGTGGTCAGAGTATGGTGGTCCCATGCTAGAGAGGCCATTTCTTCTTATCCATCCAGGCTGTAAGTTCAATTCAGGAAGAGCTTTGCATAGATCAGTTTCAAAGTCACACTTATAGGAGGAACCTGAATGGAAACAATACAAGCAAACAATCAAAACCCCAAAAACAGAAGCAAAGGGGTATGTTCTCACCATCACTTGCTATTTAATTAGCAGGCAGAAGCACTCCAAACAGCTTCCTAAAAAAGTGTAACAGCAGAAATTTTAAATCACGAAAAAGAGAAATAGGGCAGCAGAAGAGTGGCAAGAGAATGAATAATGAAAAACAAACAAACAAACAAAAAAACATCCACCAAAAAACACCAAAACCAAACCACCCACCCCCAGAACAAAACACCAAGTGCCCCCAGCCCAAGCCAAACCAAACACAAACCAGTCTGTTTGTATTATATCCCCATAACATACACTTTTTTTTTTTACAAATACATATATAGCTACCTACTTGAACGAAATTCGCTAAGCTAGCATAGCTTATATGCAGAGACTGTTCTTAAAATATACTGCCGGTATTGGCTAAATAATTTCAGTATGTCCTCTGTTTACCCAGGGTTCTTGCACAGAAAAATAAAGACTTGACACCAGGAAATAACTAGCAAAAACAACTGAATAAAAGAACAGAAATTTCTGCTAATTCCAGTACTGTTTATTTCACCATCTTGCAACATGCATTTTTAGGAACATGGAATATAAGCCCAATTCCAGTCACCCCCCCACCAAGGGCCTCATAAGAGAAAGGCTAGGCTTTCATCAGCTGACATACACCAATGTTTACCAGTGCTCATTGTCTTTACAAAGCTGCTGCATTAAAGCAGAAACCACATTGTTCAGAGTGGAGCTGAAACAAGTCCTCAGAATGACATAGGCTCGCCCTTTGCTTTTCCTCTGACTTTATTTCTGCCAGTGCACATAACATAGTGGGGAAGAACTGCTTCTCTCCCTTGCACATTTCCCTGTAGGGCAGCATATGTTAGAAAAAAGAGGCAGAACATGTTTTTCTGGCACAGGATCCAGTTTGTTGTACTTCTTCATGCAGGGAATTTGAGGCAGGTATGGAACCTGATAAAGAATTGCTTACTGGGAGAGAGAGAGATGTTTGTTTCTGCTCTGGTGTCAGACAGCCCTTTTTGCATCACATCCAAGCCGAATGAAAGACCTTACATGTGCCTAAGAGGCTAGACCGCCCCATTCCTTGAACGTCTAAGCAGAAACAACTTCATCCAAGAATAGCTAGTATGTGGGATTGTCTCCACATTTCACATGTTGCGTGGAAACTTTTGGTTCACCTGCATTTTCTCTTACACAGCAGAGGAGGATGGGTTAAGACTGCTTTTTAATCTGGATTCTGAATGAGACATGACATGAGAGCTACAATACCTTCATGCTCCTCTCAAATTGGTGCTCACTCTGGGCCCCTGCTAATGCTTTTTACCTATTCTATATTATCACAGTTCACTAATCATTTTAAATAAAGTTGCTACTGCAGCATTTATAGTCACAGTATATGATGTTCAATTTCATGGCTTTCATATTCACATCAACTTACTGGAACAATTTACTATAAGGTGAGAGAGGAAAAAGCAGATATAATTCACATAACCATTCCAGCCTCAAGTTAATGTGCAGATAGGCTGGTTCATCAATCAACTATTTATTGCTGGTTTTATTTCTTAGCTTTTTAAGTGGCTGAAAAGCATGTAATTTTTTCATCAAAAGCAAACACGCAGCTGAGGTGTATCTGCTTCACATAACATGAAATGCACTAGATCAGGTTCAAAATTTCCTCAGCAATTTTCTCATAGCTGGAAAACATTAAAATCAGTATTTACAAATAGCAAAAACAATACCTTTTCAAATTAAAAACAAAACAAAACAAAAAACAACCAAACCTGAACTTCTTGATCATTCATTACTTTCCAAGGCAACATTCATTTTCACAGAAAACATAACTTGAAAGCAAACCACTGTAAATTTGCTGGAAGATAGATTTACAAAGACAAAGTCACTGCTTAGAGAACAAGAGGCCAGAAGGAAGAAATGTGTGGGATGTTCTAGATATTTTTTGCAGAACTTCCTGTGAAGAAAACAAAGATGTAAAATAACCACTATGGAAAAATTCCAAGTCTCTCAGAAACAGACTACAGTTTAAGGTTCTATTTCAAGTGCATATGCATATAAAATCTCACCTTGGGATATTCTAAGAGCAAAATATTTTTAAGAGTACTTAGTTATCATTCGTCCCTGGTGAATATTTTGCAATGGTACTTCAGCTATAACAGTTACTGTAGGGCTTATTTTTCTTTTCTAATGTTTTGGCAAAGCACAAGCCAACCACATCTGAAGTCCAAAATGACAATAAAAACACACCCTTTGAAATTTCAACTTGATATATTCTCAGTGCAGAAACTTTCTTAAACCAGAGTAGTGCTCAGAGAAAACAACAGGGACCTGTCATGAACATGAGATTGGAGAGCTGAAACCCAAGTAGAAAAATAGTTTTGCAATAATCCCAGATCAGAAGAGTGGGTGGTAGCAGGATGAATCTTCAATTTGACACCCTGATCTGTATCTTTACGTCTGACAGACAGCTTATCTCCTGGTGTAACCCAGAGCATTACCCAAGCAGTCCCAGCATCCACAGCCTGTCACTCAGAGCCTAGCTGCATACCTCATGTTTATCCATACTTCAAATAAAACATTATTTGGTATTTAGGTCTTTCACAGAGCTCATAGGCTTATTTCTCTAAACTAGTCTTTGAAGCAAGATTTAATTTTCATACTTCTATAAAAGCATTTATCTACAGCAGTATTCTCTCAATAAACAAGTGTAAAAAGACTCCACAAAAATTAATGAAAGAATGTATCTCTTGCTGCATATTCTGCAATCATGACAGAAAGTGCTGCCTGGAGAAATGCTCTTTCTAGCAAAATCAAAACCAATCACAATGAGGATTTCAAGGCTATGCAGTGAAACAGCATAACCATCTCTTGTGGAATTAATAAAAATACACTTTAATCTGAGACATATTAGTCACACATCAAGGCATTCAACAGGTGTAATTTCCAGCCATTGGCATTTAATACATTTAAGTACAGCACAAGAAAGTTATAAGGTGTACTGATATCCAATACAGTTTTTTAAATTTATTTTTGTCCCTTTGCAAATAGGACAAGTATCCTAGAGTTGACTCTAGACTCCTGTTCCAAACATGTCTGCATCATATTTGGATAAAACAGAGAATCAGATGAAAAATACATGTACCTGGGCACGCAACTGTAATTTGAGGAACCTGGATTTGAGTTATTGCTCTTCCTCACAGATTTCAGCTGAATTCAGCGATCACTAACATGCTCTAATTAGCATTTTTCAGTGTGCACAAATGCACTCAGGCTCACCTAAAGACAACCTTCTTTAAATTTAAAGCCAAACCTTAAAGCCACCCCCAAATATAGTAGCTTCTTCTGTCGCACGGTGAGTGGAACAACTTAGACAAGTTTTTAGTTAAAATTAGAATTTTTGAGAACTCTCTTCACTCCAGAACAAAGATCTTCAAAGAGCAGGACTATTTTATGCATTGTAAAAAATAATTTTCAGCATCATTTTATGTTACAGTATTCTGGAAAAAGTAGATTTCTGATGCAAATTTACTCAGACACTAGCAGTTAAAATTCACTCTCATTGCTGAGACCTTTCCTTTAAGGGAAACATCAACAACTGTATTCATAGCTTCTGAATGTGACAAAGTTCAAACTGGGATTATCAGTTCAGGAATTGAAGAATTTTTTCCCCTCCAATCTAGACTGAAAAAAAAATTTTTTGCTGTTGTTGCTTATACTTCGATCTACGCACTGTGGATGAAGCCTGAGTTTCAGCAAAAAATTTTACCACAAATTAAGGAAAAAAAGGTAATACTCATTAAATCTCCATTGAACTTATGTGGACAAGTATGAGGAAACACTTTACTATGCCCCATCCATATGAAGATTTATAAAACTGTTGCTCTGTATAGAGATTCAAATTAAGGGGGGGGGGGGGGGAGAAAAAAAAACAGAGAGATTTTTTTAGGAATGAATGTGCTTAAAAAAAAAAAAAAAAAAAACAAAAAAAACCACCAAGCAAATGACAAGGCGGGAAGGATAAAAAAGAAAAAAAGAAAAAAAAAGAGAAAGAATCTACAAACACTTTTGTAACATTAAAAAATTAAATCCATTGCTAGTTCTCATATCTCACTTATAACGAAGCCCACTGAGACTTACCTGGTTTCTCATCACTGCTGTCTCCACACTGGTTGTTGAAAACACACAGTTCCACAGATGGAGCAGAGGAGCCATTATCACGCTGGCATTCACTTCCAGTAGATGACTGAGTATCTGTCAGAGCAAAGCAATATAATGCATAGAAAAATACGAATCTGTTCATGAGCTATGTTACTATCCAAGCCTTCACTTGGAAAAGAATTACTTTAACAGTCTAGTATTGATCATGAAGAGTCTTTTAAAAAGCTGTGTTTATACACATCTCTCTGAAAGACAGTTTTAGAACCTCACTTTCCAAATCTGCAGCTTATGCGAAATACGGCTTACACAAAGCAGTGACTTTCAAGCCAGTGTGTTCTTGGATAATATTTAACTGACTTATAACATTGTTTTATGACTAAAATTTTTGGTGTATGCTATGCAAGTCAACTGTATATCATTAACTTACCGATGGGATTTATTGCCTGATCGTCTGCAAATAGATAAGAAAACAACAGGAAACTAGAGCAGAATTACAAAGTGACCAACGCTCATAAAGATATCTCTTTTCTCATAGGGATTTAGCAAATGCTTACAAAACTTTGAAAAGTTTGCACATCAAATGAAGAAAACAGCTGAGAAATTCAAAGTTGTTTTTTTATCAAAGGGATTGTAAGTGACTGATCTAGGGAGTTTGAATTTTCAGAGCCTGTAGCCATATGATGCTGATAATTGAAAGTGGTATCTATTTACTTGGCCTACAACTATAAATAACGACTGAATTAGAGTACCCAGTTGTTAATGAAATAATATCTGCAACCACAATTTACATAGATACATGAAAGGACTGGCTATTAATGATTACTTTTCAAATTACTAGACTCCTTTATTTCCTGGGGGAAAAAAAAAAAACAAACCAAAAATAAAACCAAAGAAACCCACAACATATTGTGTGATACTACTAGGGTTTCCCAAGCTCAGGAAAGCTTGGAGTCAGGGGGTGGGAAGAGAGATACCTAGATACCTAGGTATCTGAATTCTTATGAACAGTGATCAGTAAGAGCACATAAACAAGCACAGTTGAAATAATGATTTTCCATACATTCCAAGAACCCATCATTAGCGGAAAACTTCCATCAATACCAACCCAAATATATTACCCTGCCAACACAGTCAGTCTCTGTCCAGGTTTATTTATAAATCCTACCCACCAATCCCCCCTTAATTTGTATAATAATGACTAGTTCTGAAATAATACATCTAGGTGTGTAGTAAGGTGCGCAGTAGTTTCTTATTATTATTAAACTGGCAAGAAGATTTTCATTGTGCTAATAGATTTATAGTGCATGATATGGTAAGACAATCAGGGCTCACCCAGTAGAGGTGGGCACTACTAAAACATCCTCTTACAAAAAAAACCCTCCATCAGTACAAGAGACAGAAGTCAGCACACTGATTTGTAATCCCTTTGATAAAAAAATCAATTTAGAATTTCTCAACTGTGTTTCACTGAAACACACCAGTTCTGACAAAGCTTTTACGTGGATGAATTGAGTATCTCTAAATTGAGGAGGAGGAGTGGGGAAGAGATACCTAGCCAGTCAAAAATGTCAGCCTTGTGAGAGATTGGATCAGTTTGCTTCATTCAGTCTAGCAACACAAGAAAACAGCAAAATGATATTAATGAAGTACCTTAATAGTTCCAAAACCCAGGGGAAGAAGTCATAGTAGAAAAAGGAACAGATGATTGAGAAAGTTAAAGAGCTGTGTTAGCCCAAAGGAAATGACTGCAAAAACCAGACAAAAATAGGCTGACAATAATGTAAGCCTGGCACTCCTTTAATGGTAATAATGGGATGAAAAAAAGTCTAACTACTTTTGTGACAAAGTTGCATTACTTTACTAAAAGGATCATATAGTTGCCCAAGTGGCAGCTTCTAATATGTAACTGATGCCAGCAGCTCCAGAGATTTCTTCACCTGCAAGTTCCCAAGATCAGATATCTGTAATACACAAAGCATTGCATCTACCTCCAATTTGCCCATTAGCCCCAGTGAGCAGAATTAAGACAAGGTGCTGACAAGGACCCACAGTGCTGTAGTATCCACAAACAGACAACCTATGCCTGGAAGCATATCCACCATTGCAGTTCCATATTTTATAAGGTAAGAAACCTCTTGTCAGGGTACAGAGACTGCTACTCCAACATTGCCTAAGGCTTGCAGTCCAAGGTCTGATGCAACTTCCTATTATCTCCAGCACCAGAGGCAGATAAACGTTTATTGTATGAAGGTTTCACTTCTGCCTAGAAAGCTTTTTCCAGCTCATTTGATTCAACTCCATCCTTTTCACCACCATCGTGCTATGGTCGTCATTTTAACACGTTATCCTTAGGCCATAGACCTGATTGAAAAACTTCCTGAAGAAAAGCAGAGCTGCTAATAAATTAATTAAGAGTTCATTGATATATATATATATATGTATATCTCAGAGTTCATCAAGAATGCATACCGCTGAATTGTTTACTTCCCTTCTGTAAGTGTAGCTTAGATTAGAAGTTTATACAAAAAAACCCTACTATTCCATATAACATTATATTACTACATTTGTAAAGGCTTAACTATTTCGTGCTATTCAGCTGCTTTGTTTTCCAATCTATTTTCTCCAACATACAATATTTCTTCTTATTCTTTTTCCCTAAATCTTCTAAAACTCCTTCTCACACTGTTGTACTTCACAATGACAGCATTTCCCAGTCTTTCAGCTTTCTCCCATTTCATTAAAACCACTGCTGCAACATTCTAAGTTGTTTTCCTGCTCTGCCTATAGTATAAATTTGTATGCAAGCTCTGTAAGAGGGTAATTTTTAACAGAAACTGGCACCCATTTCTATTATGCTCTAAAACATTAATAAGGAAAAATTGCATAACCAAAAAAAAAAAAAAATCAGGATCACCACAAGATCTGTTATGAGTGGAAATAGATGAAAAATTCTTCAAATACTCAAAAAGCATTTAGGGTGTTATCCAAAGATTTTTAGCAAGGGGGGGGGGGGGGAAAACAAAACAAAAAAAAA
>NW_009915828.1:0-49661 GCF_000696875.1 Nestor notabilis | reverse complement strand
TAGGGAAAGCTCAACAAGTGCAGCAAGTCAGCCCTCCTGCCAACTAACATCACCACCACCATTTTTTCACAGCTCTGGGAAACATAGAAAGGGACAAAAAGATGGCCAAGAAACAAAAGACTTGCAGGGAAAAATTTAAAGAACAAACATGTCAAGTGCTGAACCACAAGCTTCCTGAAAGCAGAATAAAGATATATAAAAAGGAGAAGCAGAGAGAGAATCAGGATGTATAAAGCAGTAAAAATATGCAGGATATCAGAAAAGCATAAGAATAGGCAATAATCAAAGAGATTTTTTGAAAAAGGTAGAGAAATTCTGCAGAGAATCAAAAGACTAAAAGGAGAACAAGCAGATCCAGGCACTTTGTCTGCTTTTAAAGTTAATTTAGCGAACAAGCAGTTCTCAAAAGGGGAAAAAAAGTTAAAATAAAAACCTGCTTGAATTTACATCAAGGCTGGATTTATCTGGCTTAGCCTAATTAATGTCATTTAAGCCAAGACAAAATTAATTTGCTGTAGATGAAAAAGGACTGCTCTCTCTTTTCCACTTAAGTAAGTTTATTGAAGAAGTTGTATATATTTAATTCAGGTTCTTTTAAAAAGATAAGCCTATGAAGAAGTCCAAACAGGCTCTGAAACAGGGCCAGAAAAGTTTTGCATTTTTAAGTCTATTTTTCATGTCAACAGAAAGTTATCTGCTTAAGCAGAAAATGGATTGCAGTTAGTAATTCTACATTAAGTTTTTGTAGAGCCAGTTATCAACACATGAAACAGAGAAAAGAACTCGATAAATGGGATTAGTTTCACCATTTGAAAAGTGTTCAAATTACGGTGCCCCTACTAAGTTTTTCAAATAAAGTCTTACAGCATAGAAAACATCATCTTCAGAGAAATCAAAATTCTATTGAATTTAATCTAACCTTTTAATGGCAAGATTATAACATTTTTGTATGTGATCAGAGTAGGGAGCATTACAGCCCCAGTGTATATACTTTTAACATATTTTTGCCCTGTGGAGGAGGACTTGTGGGTGGTGGTTGATGAGGAAGTGAACATGAGCCAGCTTCAGTGTGCTCTTGCAGCCCAGAAAGTCAATCGCATCCGGGGCTGCATCAAAAGAGTGACCAGCAGGTCAAAGGAGGTGATCCTGCCCCTCTACTCTGCTCTTGTGAGACCCCACTTGGAATATTGTGTACAGTTCTGGTGTCCTCAACATAAAAAGGAAATGGAACTGTTGGAGCAAGTCCAGAGGAGGGCCACAAGGATGATAAGAGGACTGGAGCACCTCCCGTATAAAGACAGGCTGAGAAAGTTGGGACTGTTCAGCCTGGAGAAGAGAAGGCTGCGTGGAGACCTCATAGCAGCCTTCCAGTATCTGAAGGGGACCTACAAGGATGCCAGAGATGTTCTTCATCAGGGACTGTAGTGATAGGACAAGAGGGAATGGGTTTAAACTCACACAGGGGAAGTTCAGGTTAGATATGAGGAAGTTCTTTACTGTGAGGGTGGTGAGGCACTGGAACTGGTTGCCCAAAGAAGTGGTAAATGCTCCATCCCCAGTAGCGTTCGAGGCCAGGTTGAATGGAGTCTTGGGTGACATGGTTTTTTGTGTGGTGTCCCTGCCCATGGCAGGGGAGTTGGAACTAGATGATCCTAAGGTCCTTTCCAACCATAACTATTCTATGATTCTACATTGTTATATCTTTCTCCTAATGTACACATTTAGTAAACACCATTAATTTTAATATTAACAATCCGCCAAATTTGTTTATGCAAGAACAATTTCATCCAAGTATTAAAAACATGCAAATTGTACTTTTTAAATAATTCACAACTATTCAACCAAGGCTTCACTTTGAAAGCTCCCTCCCCAAAATGTTGTGTTATCATAAAATCATTCTAGTTTTCAGTTGTCAAATTGGAACTGAAAGATGCCTGCAAAGTGGAAAGTCAAGCAATTGCACTATCCCAAATTGATCAGTTTTTAAACAAGAATTGACAGAATTCTTTACTTTGAAGTGGAAGGCAATGATTGCACACCATCTGCTCCCAGTTGAGTGGCACTAATTCAATAGTTAACTTGAAAGAGGACTAAGATATTAATACATTTAACAAGGATTAACAAGGATTCTGGGCAAATGTTTTTAACACCCCTCCCTATTTGCTGAAAGAAATTATTAAAAATAATGAAGAGGTTAAAATCAAGCTTCATATATTGTCCATTGTACAGCAGGAACACCACAGTTACAAATACTGAAGGAAAAAGCCCATAATGTGGCACTATGAACTAGGTAAGATCAGGTCACAGCCCTAGATCATTACAGACTGAAACAAGGTAACACTTCAGGAAAATTTTTGGTAGCATGATTTCTATCTTTGTAATGACAGACCACATCACATTCAAGAAGAGATGACAGGTGTTGATAGAAGAGAAAGTAAAGAAAATAATCAATGGGAGACAGAAAAAACTGATCCCCATGTGAACCCTGTGCTAAATTTTTCTTGGAATCTTGAGTTTGGAGAAAATAATATTTCTATTCTGAACTGTTAAAGCTCAGTAGAATTGAACTTTTCTTCCTCAACCGCTGAAGTAAGAGGGGGAAAAAATTACCAGAAATACTTCCAATCCATAAAGCAATATCCTTTCAGAAGGCAAAACTATGAATTGACATGAAGTAACTCTGACCAGGAAAAAATAAAATTCTACCTCCTACCCGCTGTATGCTTCTTCAGAGAATTGGAGTAACAGCAGAATAACTATTTTCTCAACATTTACTTTCCAGTCCAAGAACCTCCAACGGATTTCAGCACATACTGCTTCCAGACTCTTCTCCAAGTCAATAGGAAATTCTTTCTTCCATCACATCATTCTACCAAGCATCTTGGTTCTGTTTCCTGCTAAAAGCAGCTCCCTCCTCCTCCAAGCCCTCTTCAGCTGTAACTAATTTATCAAGTAGCACAAAACCAGAGCTGCGGAGTGAAACTCATGGGGCTGAGCCCCGTTATGTAACATGAACTATTACACCACATGACTAAATACATTTCATAAGGTGTTTAACTCAAATTAGCTTCAGTCTGGTCCCATGGACCCAAAACACCCATCAGTGTCCAAGATGCGTTAGGTGTGCTCCTGGACCTCATCTTCTGCTCTAGTCTCTTGCAAAAGTATTCATATCACACTCTCCATAGCTGCTGTTCTGTTTCAGGTCAAACTGTGTGAAGGAATAGTTGGGACATTCCTTTCAATAATGCACCCCTCATTGGAGCCAAAATGCTCTTGTGCTAAGCATGCTTAATGCTCTCCAGACAAGAGAGGCCTTCCCCTCACCCACAAGAAATATAAGTAGACCCAGCTTTCTTCTAAAGTTTGGAGAGAAAATATATTAAAAATTAAACTGGAACCAAATTAAACAGTTCTATTCATCTCAACTGTATATTTGATGATTCATCTATCCTAACCTTGGTTGCTAGACACTGAGCCAACAACCAAACACTTTGCAGGTAGCAGAGCCAGACAAACACTTTTCCAGGGCAAGTCACCCAAAGATGTCTATCTCCAAGTGAAACAACTCCTTTATTGATGCTGGGAGCTTACTCTGGCATCACTTCAAGGTATGCAAATGAGGGCAAACAAATCCTTCCCATGGTCTGTCTGCCTGCCTGTTAACAGATAACATTAGTCAAAAAAGGCAAGATAAGGGAAAATCTGGAAGAAAGCAATCTCTGTGGTCTTATCTCCCATAACTGGAGTAAGAATCAGCACAGCCCAGGGTTGCACCTGTAGCAATATTCATCTCTAGTCCTGAAATACGCCCATGTGCCCAGGAGCTTGAAATTAGGCTGTTAAGACCTACAGGGAGTCTCAAGAGAGCATATACATTAGTAACTAGACTGAAAATGAATAGATGTGTTTACCAGGTTCTCCCATATTTTTGATTCTGGCTTTAAGACATCTCTGGCATGGCACTGGTCCTGAAGATTTCTCAATAATTATGCTTGCTTTTCACATTACTAGATTTTATCTCCACAAAAGATACAGCAAGCATGTTACTACAAATCTTTCTTGACCAAAACTCCCATTTACCTCAATTTCCTCATCTATAAACAGGCAAGTGGTCTGAAAATTTCTGTATTGCTCTGATACCTCCTGATAAATAATACTAAATAGAAACTAATAGACCCAAGTAACTTTACTAATTGTAAGTCAATCTTTAATATAAGGGCAATATCTTGATAATCAAAGTGATAACATTTCACTAAAAGTGGAAGGGATACTCTCAAAAATCAGAGCTGGAAAATAACTGAAAATGTTATATTCTCCACAGAAAACATGTCCTTCAAAGCATACTTTTAGTGCAATTAATACCATGTTGAACTTTATGCAAAAAAAGGCACATACATGGTTTTAGAAGTCCTAGAAACTAAAGCACTTGAGAGATTAATGTTAGAAGCTTAACACTTACACAATGAAATAGTGTAAAATTCAGAGTGTGTGCTTCATTTGGAAAAAAATAGTAAACCACAGGGTCACTGTGTGGTGTCTCAATAAACATCTTTGTCCCAAGTCTAAAATGCTTAGTTATGCTTCTTAAATTAACCCAGATAACATTAGAAATTTTATTTAGAGTAACCACTTTTCACTTTGAGCTATGTAATACTTAAAGCAATTTCACACTTTACAGAACAGTAAGAAATGTCAGTTAATGTTTTTTTTATTTTATATTCTACCTTTGCAACAAGAATTCCCGCATTTTTAAAAAATATTTAGATTTAGTGATTCATTTAATCATAAAATCTAAGCTAAATTAATATTAATCTCAGTCTAGATGCATGAGTGAGTTTGTGTGAAAATGTAACACACTGTCATATATCATCAGAAGGTTAGAACCTTCGTTAGTAGTTCTAACATCTTGATAACATTGCTTTGTGCTTCAAGTACTTTGCTTACAGTGGAAGATCAGTGGGTTAAGCAAAGAAATGAAAAGCAAAACAAACAAACAAAACTGCCTCCTATGGTCTTCCTAAATAGGCTGCCACTAAGGCACATTAATTGTTCCACTATCATAAAAACTCTTTGAGCAACAGCTGTAGATACAGCTCAGAGGATCCTTGAAACTGCTACAAATGATGTATCTGAAGCCACCCCAGACAGGGAATTAATCAGAAACACCACCATGCCCCTATTCCAATATCCCAATCATACAAAGCAGCACCCCAGAGATTCTAATTACTTCTAGAAAGTGTGTAGTGTTCACAGGCTGGATGAACCCCAGACAGCTGAAGAAAATACATCATTCTCACCAGTCACAGGAAAATTTACTAAATCCCATTCACAATCTACAACTTTTAAATTCTTTAGTTTAGAATGTATTCTCCAGATCTTCCTGATTCCCTACCTTTCCTCTACAGTTCTTACCCAGCCTGTTGCCTCCCCCCAGGTGACTAATCAGGTAGTAATCCACTACCTCCATTAAAGCAAACAGCTTTCAACTGATGTCTTGGAAAAAACATCATGGTTTTATCTACAAACTGTCTAGAAAATGGATACATTTTATTTTCTTGTAAAAACTTGAAGTATCAGAGTACCAGTGCCAGAGAAGCTGCCATGGCAAGGGCCTGCCATCATGGGGGTTGTTCTACTGCAGCAAGCAAAACTAGTTCCAGAATTGTTTCGAATTCGGTTGCAGTGTATTAAAAACAGAGATAAAAAGAAATACTTTCTCATCTCATCCATTCCTCTATGAGATGCACCACACATTGTCAGACTGCAGCTGACAAAGGTGTGATTGAGGTTTTACATCACCCAGTGCTTCCACAGTTTAGAATAGTTGCTGTTTTTCACAGTTAGGTATTGCCTACTATCAAGCAGCAATAGTTTTCAGTCCTTATCATACTTATAGGACAATTCTGTTAAATTACAAAGTTTAAAATGAACGGCTATAAATAATGACAGGTTATTTCAAAGATGATAATAAACTTTTATTGCTTTTCCTTACTGATTTAGAATTCTAGACAGCTGCTATGAATTATGTATTTACCATATCAAAAAGACAAATCTAAGTGGACAAATACCTACATTTATTTTTTTTCAACTATATAGGCAGCATCTCCATTAAGCAACTCTAATGGAGATTTTAGCTGAATGGTATCAAGCACTCAGGAATAATTTGAGTCTAAAGAAATTTTAAGTGAGACCAAAAATTTCCCTAAGCTGATAAATGTTTAGAGGTCCACCACACTAGTGAAACCTAGAACAGTTCCACCCACTCCAGTGGCTGTATTTTAATATCAAATAATTTAAAACTTAAATATATAGAACTGTTACACTCAAAATCTTGCAAACATAGCAGAAAAACACAGAAATATGGGACTAGGAATTTTAAACAGTTCAGTTTCTGCTTTAATGTTTGCCCTGTCCCACTCAGCAAGTGTAGTTTTGAAAGATGATCTTTTACACAATTTTGTACAATTCACAGGAAAAACTACAGGCCCTCCTAAGGTTAAAAAAATAAAAGAACAACTAATTTTATTGTAAACTTCCTTAAAACTGTGTCAGGAGAAACAAAAGTCTGAGCAGGTTTTTATTCTTATAAGAGACATGAAGTAGAAGAAAAGAAAACAGAGAAATAGGCTCACCATCCCATGGATCCAGCAACGTCTTCTCAGTCAGCAGAAATTCTTCCAGTTGAAGTTTTTATGATCAGTGAATCAGCTTGAACCCAGACTAGAGTAACACACCACACAACTGACTGACAGCTGCCTTTTTATAGGGTCATGCTCTTTAGGGTCACGCTTTCTTGGACTCCTCCCTCAGGTGGAGACTCTTTTGCAGGTGTACCTGATGAGGCTATGCCCAGTTAGCTTTATGTCCTGGTAAGCACCGCAGTGTCTGTCCTGCTGTCTCTGGGCAGTTTGTTGCCTTCGCAGTTAATTGATCTTCATGGCCTCAGGGCAGGCAACTCAGGAAAGCATCCCCCCCGCCAATTCGTGGATCCCCTGCCTTTTGCCCAAGTGATAACAAGCTGTCAGTTCCTTCTATTTTATGAGATGTTTTGAGACAAATACAGAAAGGGTCTTTTGACCACCACAATAGTCCAAATTTTCTAAGTCTTCATTAATCCAGCAGATGTACATGACCTTCCTGCTGTCTAGCCCTTTTCTTCCTGTTGTGTTTAGTTCTCCAGGTCCTAACATCAGTATTTTCAATCTCCCTCCAGAAGAATGGGGGAGTATTAAAACAAGTCATCAGCAACCTGAAGTCTTCAGCACGAGAGCAATTATGCCCTTTTAGGGGCATAACTCAAAGAGTCTTCATCTTTGGTCTAGGGTACGTTTGGGTCTACTTAAGCTTGCTTTCTTGCAAGAGCTTTCCTCCTTCTTAGTTGCCAGGTGAAGTCTGAAAGTCATCCAATGCCTCCATCATCCTCAGCTGAAACAGAACTTTTTCTCAGGGACTATAAACATTTCTCAGACTTTTGCTGTAGAGTATTATCACAGAGCATACACTAATATGGGCTAGGCTACAATGACTTGGCCAGCAGAAAAATGTTAAGCTGAAACAGGGTAAGACAAGCCCTAATGAGTCCTGAGACCCTACACTGTAAAATTGTCATGAAGGCTATGGCCTGTGACTAGTCATAGCAAATATCGTATATACTGGCCTATACAAAAGGGTCAAGAATAATGAAATATTTTGATATTTTTATCATTGACTATGTAAGTCATTCAGACCTATTCTGTGAGCCCTTTCCACAAAAAGTAAGTGGAACTTTCCAGCAGTGGTGCAAAATTGCAGATCTACAATTTCAAAATCTTCAAGATGCGGTACCTAACACTGAAACTGAGCACATTCCTATTCCCAGGAAAACCCTACTGATTAATGAGCCTTCTGTTTGTCTTTATAAGGCCAAAAGCCTCACTCACTCTAATTTAAAAAATCTGAGGACTCCAGATGACACCGAAGCAATTTCAGCATAACCTTTATAGGAGACAAAGTCAGAAATCCAATATTAATCAACATTAAAAGATGGGGTTTTGATGGTAGGCAGAGCTTGACCCTAAACAGTTAATCTTCAAAGACTGGTAAATGGATATTAATTGATTTAATGCATATTAAAATTTTATTTTGGAAAACAAATTCCCAAGACACAATAAATAAATGATTGGACATCCATCACTGCAAGAAAATTACATTTTTAGCATGAATTATGTAGAAATGAGGTAACTCATCAAAGAATAGTTACATAGATTAATATCATGTAAAGTTACAGTTGCGGAGGAGGTAGAAGTCCAGTATAATGTTTCACAAGCAGATAGAAATTAATTTATAACAAGTAGTTTGTTATTTTCCATATATATGGTAAATGCAGACCATACATTAGAGTCCATCTTTAATATTCTACTAAGATTAGAAGAAACAACGATTAATGGCAATTAAATTTTAAAAATATAAGAAGATCATAAAAAAAAACCCCAGTATTTGAAATTAAACTAGTAGTAAATTCAGTAAATATGTACCTACTCAAGCTTTCTTTAAGTTTTAATAATGGAAGTTTTCAATTCACAGAGTTATAAAGAGCATCATGACCTTTCCAAGAAACAGATTATACCCAAGTACCATGGTGATTGCCACTTTACACTTGGGAACAAAAAGTTAGCAATGTCCCTAAAGCAGATTCTCAAGAGATTTAAAGTGTCAGAGCTCCTTTAGATTTTTGTCAATTTATTTCAGACCTTATTGCTCTTCGGTACCCTTGTTTTTCTGCTGAGGCTGTTGCCAGCAAGGTTTTGGCTGTAGTAGTTTCTGATGCATATGCCCTGAGCTGTTTTGACATAGCTGACTCATTTCATGGGAGACAAGCAAACAGCAGCTGACTGATACTAGTGAATTTCAGCCTCTGGTAGCCCAGATGCAATGTTTGCAGCAGTGGGTGAATGTACTGAGAAAGCAGGTAGCACAAAAGTTTCTCATACAAACCTACCAGTGCAGATCTGCAGCACAGCTGGTTGAAAAATATGTAATAAATGTCAAAGAATGGCTCAGGTAAAATTAGGGGCTTCATTTCTAAATGTAACCCAAAGAGGTTTTGAATAAATAACTCCAAATCAAACTCAACTCAAAATCTATAGGAAATGAGAACAAGTGTCTGAATAAAGCCAGGTGGCTGGCTGTATGCAGGTGTAGGAGGTATTGACAGAGATTAGATATCTCTTTGAGGTTTCCCCTTGCACGTGATCCATTTCCCCTCCAGCAAACAGATCACTGACATGACAGCTATACTGCCAGTGTTATAACACTTCCCAGGAGGAAAACCAGGCCACGCTGAGGGAATAATACCTACCAAAGTCTAGAAAGACAGTTTGCAGGCAGCCAGCCTGTTGGCTATATCCCAGCCTTTTTCTGATGAAGTCTGGCTTTGAGCGCTGAGAAAAGCTTGGGCAGAAGGGGAAGCCAATCTGCCAAACCTCTCACTAGTCCTTCTTGCCCTGATAGACACCTCACCAGCCCCTCAACAGCCAGGCCAGGAAGCTGGCTTTTAGGAAGCTGGTGGTTTGCATCAAATAGAGTAGGATACCTCCTTTTCCAGCATGTGAAATCTGAGGAGGTTTTGAAGATGGCAATTGAAGTGGAAACTTCTGCTCTCTTAAGTTCTGATGGTGTAATCAACAGATGCAAAAATATATTTTCTCTGGAATTTTTTAAGAAGAAAAAAAATAACCAAAGTCAAAACCTGCCAGCAACATCAAACTAGGCCCTGATTTAGAGCTTAATTTTGTATTTAGTTTTATTTGATGGAACTGCTTTCCCAGGGCCTAATAAACATGGATTTTTTTTTGACAAAAAAATAAAAGTCTGGAATGTGAGCTGTCTATTTCCAGTGCCTGATTTGTTACTTTTAAGACACTGAGATCTTTTTTATCCCTATATGCAAAAGGAACATAGTGATATTTACTATTGATGCACAATTAAATTATTTTGGACAATTGGACCAGATGATCAGAATAATCTGCTTTTGTTTTAACCTGCTGTCCTCTAAAAATCAAAGAGAGTGACAGAAAATAAAGCTAAGACTAGAAAGACATCCTTAGAACAAAACATCATGAAACAAACAATAACTTGGATCAGAAATCTGCCAGAATGGACAAGACAGCTTGGGTGAGAGTTGCTACATTTGAGTTCCATGTAAATATCCAAACAAGTAAATTAAAAGTAGTTTTTCAAGCAACAGAAGAAAATATCTCTGCTAGCAGATTCACCACTAAAGGCACATTGTCAGAATTCTCAGTTAATTTAATTTGTTAGCAAAACTATTTCCAGAAATTTTAAATAATGTTGTTACATGCCTCCCACAGTCACTCACAGCTACAAGCACTTACAAAGTGAAAGAACCATGTAGCAAAATGAAAACAAATCTGTTGCCCACACAAAAGCATACATATACTGATAGAAATGGGCATTTATCCAAGCATTTTGCTAGCACCACAACACTGTTAATCTTTGGTTCAGTTCACTATTGAAAAAAATAATTGGGATTGTTGTTGAGCTAGACTTTCCTAAATTGAAATCTCATTGGGTTTTGGAAGGAGAAAAGCAGGGATGGCAAATTTTTGCACAAGTGGCTCTGCTAGGAAAAGCAATCCTTTCTCTCTGTTTTCTTAAATCTGTATGAAAAAGTGGCCAAGAAAGTGTAACATTGCTTTTTCAAACATTGTAAGTGAGGTGAATTTCCAGGATTTTTGCCTCTTTTCACAGACTAGCATCTACTTCAAAGACTATACTTCCTCTAAGTTTTTGTCCAGGTTTGGTACCTGAACACCCAAAAACAGAATGCAAGGGGAAACAGGAAAAGAGAACTACATAATTCTTAGCTACAGCTCCTATACCACCTTGAGCACACCAGGAAAACACAGTATATGTAAGTACATAAAAGTTATCCACAGGAGACAAGATTTGGCAAGTATCAGGCTTGTGGAGGATGAAGTGGTTGCTAGTTAGCAATAATGGGTCTATGCATATGCATGTATGTGTACGTTCACATGGTGTAACACTGGGAACACTTAGGTGTTTTTTTGAAGATAATTCTGCTAGTGGAACAAGTTCTACCAGGTCAAGAAAGATGATTTGGGTGAAATACACACAATTAAACAATCTTTCTAGCAATTCTGTAGAAAATAGAGGTCTTCTAGTGTAATGCTGAGAAGGCTGAACCAACTCCTCTCTCGTACACCAAACTAAAATACCTATAAAATTAATTGGAATTAAGATATAAACTTAATTATGACAATAAAAATTAAGCTTTAAAGCCAAAAGAAGTGTTCTTTTAATTACTGACAGTACGTAAAATATGAATGAATGTGGTATAAATTGGAAAACTATTCACTGTATAATAGAAGCTTCAAATAGGCTTATAGATGGGAAGTAAATGAGCTGGAAAAGAAAGAACAAATGTGCTGGGAATGCTTATTTTCATATTATGCATTGTGTGAATCTGAAGAGATCCCACTGCACTGGCTTTTTCACTTTAGTTTAGATGGAAATGTACTGGCTTAATGGAGGAACACATTTGCATTTCGTTTCTTAACCTTTCTAAGCATTTAAGAATGTTAAATACATTTTCTCACCAGCAGTACTAAAAAATACATATTTCATTGTCAAAATCATACACCCAGCATTATAATAATAATTTTCACAGACTTATTAATCTCCAGGTACATAAGAGATATTTATTTTAAATATTAAATAACTTGGTTTATTTTAAGGAGAGGCAAAGTGAATGTATAAACATGAAAAAGAGATTAAATCCTGGCTGGACCTGACTGTAAGAATATACTCAATTTTAACTTTCTATAAAATTAGAACATTTTTAAGAGTAACAAGAAACCCAAAATGAATACATGTGGCAGAATGCAGCTGGTATCCTCTACCTCCTCAGCCAATACTTAAGACAGGTTTTAAAGCCCATGCAGCCAAAGGAAATCCTATCAATGATTTCAAAAAGCTTTGGATCAAGCCCTTCAGAAGCCACCAGGACCTATTCACAAGTATGATATGAAAGTGTAGTCCTATGCTTAACTGTGTTGTTAAGCCAGGGTACTATTATGCTACTGATTGCAAACCCTAAGCCTGCTTTTGCCGTGCTGTGAAAAACACTGATCATCAGCTCATTCCTCCTTAGTACAATACTTAACTGGGGTTACAAATACTTTACCTTTCCTATTTTATTTCCTCTATTCATCTTTTTTTTCAGGCACCCAATTCCAATATTTTCTTCTAAATTTGTATAAATTATATTTTTTTTCTTTTTCTTTGAGTATGTGTCACTATTGTTTTCTTCCTATAACGCAAATAAAACTGTGTAAATTATATTTTTTTTCTTTTTCTTTGAGTATATGTCACTATTGTTTTCTTCCTATAATGCAAATAAAACTGTGCAACTAGTGCAGGAATATGTGTCTGAACACACTCCCTCCAGTCTCTCTAAAGCTTTTCATTACACAAAGCTGATAATGCTTTCGGACTGATGTGCTTAAGATAAATGAGATTTTTGTTACAATTAATGAAGACGGTTAAGAGTTTTCTTCCTTCCAGCTCCTCAATGAGTAAATTTAAGATTGTGCAAAGCCCTTTCTTTTTTATTATACTTGTAATTAATATTTCTTTACCACCATCCTCAGATGTTAACATTGGATGAACCTAGAACATGGATAAAATTGAAGAGCAAAAGAAGTTGTCAGAGAAAAGTGTTTCCTGAAACATTACAAAATAATTGTGGATCAGACAACCTAACTTCATGTGTGTATTTTTTCTTTTTTAAGTTGACTCTGCTTCTTAATACCAGACCTTTTAACTAATATTCATAAAAGTTCTTTAAATACAGTATGATGAGTTCCAAATGATGACAGCCAAATCATGTTAATAACTGTGATTTCTGATCCAATAATTCATATTTCTAAAAAAAAAAAAAAAAAAAAGAAGGAAATCTTGTTTCTCTGAATACACTATGAGTCAGTGCAGAAGGATGGTTTGTTAACAGCCAGTGTCTTTCATCCAGGACTTTATCTAAAGATTTTTTACAGGTTTCTCTCAGGCCTACGTTTCCAACATTTGTTCTCACTGTGGCTTTGATTTTCACAGCTATATCCTCAATTTTTCTCTCAGATACAAAGACATTCATCCACCAAGAGAGGGACAGCTAGCTGCTTTCTTGGTGTGTATGTGGCTTAGTTTGTCTGAGTTTTCGATAGTACCAAGTACAAGCACTTTGGATGAAGGGTTTTGGTTTAGTTGCTTGATTACATTAAATAGCTAACATTTTGTTTCATTTACTATAATGAAGAACTATTTCATTCACAGTGGGAGCAAGTTATAACACTAGACCTTCAGTTCCTAGAATTCATACAAATAGAAGAGCTAACTGGTTTTAAATTGTTCTGCCCACCTGCTTTGACTGCCAGTAGTGGTAGAACATAATCACCGTAAGTATAGCTTATATGTCATTGTGTCCATTCCAGACATAAGATAGATAATTGGGTGATTGCATGTTTAATATAGGTGATTTCAGATTTTTGATGATTTCCTGAGTACATTTATTATTGGGATTTTGGCAGGTACCTAATGATTTGTAATATAAAATAAAGCATTGATTAATTTCTTTAGACTTTACAATATCTCAGGTTTTTATAACTCCGTTTCATCAAATATGTTCTAACATATAGTTATTTTATTGATTTTTAAGAGAGCTTTTTATTTCATATATTGTTTATTTTAATGAAATATAAAGACGTTGGAAACAACTTGTGTGTGCAAGTGATACAAAATAGATAGGCTGTTAATTGTACAGATAATTTTACAGTATTGCCATATAATTTTTTTACCTTGAATCAACTTGTGCTTAAATAGGGATGAACACAGCAAGAAGAAAAAACAGGTGACGTTTTTTTGCTTTGTTTCAATGAATGAAATGAATTAGTCTCATGACAGAAGATTATGGAGGAAAAAAAAAGATAGAGGAATGGATTTGGGTTTTGGTCCTGAAAACGGTTAAATCCCTGTTCAATTTTCTTCTGAAAGACATGAACAATTTCCTGAGCAGAACTGAAAAACTCACTTAGCTATTCAAAACTTTCACACTAACTTTTCGGTCAGTGAATTTACTGCTACTGAGCACAGGTCAAGCCAGCTCACATTCACTTAGTGCACATTGGCTCAAAAGAAATTTTATTCTGATGCACAGTTTCAGTCTTACACTTTATAAAAACAATGAGTAAATTATGGACAAAGAAGCTGACTTTCAAAACAAACAAACAAACAAAAAACAACCCCACCCCACCCCCCCAAAAAAAAAAAAAAAAAACCCAACAAAACAACCAAAAATCCCAAAAAAACCCCAAAACCAGCAACCATGGACATGGAGTAAAGTAATTTTTTAAATTAATGGATATCAACTCAAGCTGACAAAGCATAATTCAAACCTTGAACAATAAGCATTAAAACAATGCTGCATCCTCAAAGACATAAATACATCAATTTCTAAGAAGCCACTTTCCTAATAGCTGTACATAATCCAGCTACGAATCCTCCTCCAGGAACTGCAATGTGTAAAAGAGGAGAGACCAAATCCTGGACTGATTTATAGTAATGGCAAATCTGATGTCACCACATTTTGAAGGAATGACAATCACTCTTTTGCTTCTCATCACTTTCCTGAAAATTCATTAATTGGTAAATTAAAATTACTATTTTGTTAAATAATATAACAAACTTGCCACTAACTGTGAAGCAATTGTGGATATTTATGTAGGAAATATAGCAGAGAATAATACATTTTTCCACTTCTCTGTAGGAAACAAAACTTCTGTTCTACTTCCATCCCACAACACTGCAGATGGTCTTGCTTGTTTAATTCAACAAGCAGCTAGAAATCATAATGAGTTTTGTTGGAAATTTTTTTTGAACAGCAGCACTTTGCCAGTAGAATCTGTATTTGCTGCCTTTGTTTCTGTAACAATCAGTTATGGGAACATTTACCATTAGTCCACAACATGCACAAGCATTATATGACATTGAAACTATTAAAGTTCTTGTGGGGAACTGATTGCTGCTCATTGCTATATTTTGGGTAGATAAACAACATTGTAAGAAGTGCATATCTATTAGTTATTGTATCTTTATTGGGTGCTTAGTTATGATTTCTTTATGTGACATCAGAATATCAACAAAATGTATGAAAGAGATAACTTCTTGTCACGGACATGTCCTGGTACAACAGCTTATTTTTTAGGTCATAATTTAGTGTGTGCATATGCTCTTAGTGAAAGGTTCATGAGCTAAAGGGCACACAACCAATTTCAAATCATCATACACTACACATGAACAATTTTTTATGCAGTGGAAAGTTACACAATGAAAGTATGAAAATTTGTTTTATTAGCAAACAAAATATTACTAGCACTAGTTTTACTGTTTAACCCTAGAAAATAGGTTTGCAATTAAATGTCTGATGAAAGAACACTTTCTTCTTGCATGTGGGTAAAACTAATTAATTAAAAAGCACAAAACAAAACACTTGCAATAATTTAACTAAAATACAATGAAAAATAGAGCAGATGTTTCTGTTTAAACTGTGACTACGATTTATTCATTCTGCTTACAATAATACTCTTTTCCTTTTGTGTTGACTTACCATGCTTAGAATGATAGGGTCTTTAAAGATGATGCCATCTCCAGCAGCTTGGATTCAGTATGTCAAATTCACTGACAGGAAGAAGACTCCATATGCAGTACTGAAAATCACAAATATCTCTCATAAGCAAGACAAACTTGGATATGGAAGTAATTAGCTGTGTCACAAGAATGACCATTCTGCATTTAAGGAAATAACAGAAGTTGCACAGAATTTGCATACAGTATATGAAATATGGTAATTTCTCTGTAAACAGATGTGTTTTCAGCTTTGATTTACTGTCATCACTAAGTGATGAGGATGTGCATGAATACTAATATGATGGTACTAAATTATTCATTTACTAGAGAAAGGTTCTAGAAACAGAGAGAAAGGAAGGGATCTTACATTCATTGAAAGAATTCTATTTGATGAGGGGTTAAGTAGATGGAGAAACAACTTGATGCTGGAAAAGAAGGTTCATACAGAAAATTTTAAAAGTATGTGGATGATACTGATTGACCGAAAACATAGGCTACTCATGGTTTCAAAAGTGATGTACAGAGAACTCATCTTCTCTTTGCAGTCTTATTTAATATGCATTTTATAGCTAAGAAATTTTCAAACATGTTATTACATGAGCAGTAGAAATACAGTACACTCCTTATATCTTGGGTGCAGAGTGGCTTAAGAAAGAATTTTAAATCTGAGCAAACCTCTGTAACTACATCCATGGACAGACATGTTAAATCAAAGTAGACTGATTTTCATGGGTACTGATCAGCCTCATATGCATTACAGTTAGCCAGAACCGGGAGTATTTAGGACTTCTGACATAAAATTATTTGTATTTCCATACCTAAATACAGAGTATATGTTTATATCTAAACCACCAAAGATAATAAACTCCTTGTGATGCAAAACAGGGGCAAATGCATGAATCCAAAGAGCTCATGTAGACTGTAGTGGTCTGGAGGTCCATCTTAAAAGTTTCCTCCTCTAATGTTCTTTAGTTACTTCATGAGATATAAGGACTGTGTTTACAGCACCCAGCACATCTCCCTTGTAAAGACTTCCCTGACATATTTTTTAAATTGTGTTTTCTTACAGGTTTTTACATTGGATAACACTAATTTCCACTGAATGTCTTCCACTGAAGTTGAAGACAAATTTCCCATAGAGTTCACCAAAGTACAGGCTTTCATCCTTTTCATTAAAGCAACTGCTTCTGTAAGGGAAGAGGGAATCTAACGAGATTTTAAAATTCTTCAGTTATAGGAGTCAGTAAGTTTGAAGTTCTAATATGAACTTTATCTTTTTTCTTATAATTCTTAAAAATAATTTTTTACTCCCAGAGATACGCTTATGTAGCAAACTCTGGACATGAAAAACTTACCAACCTAAAAACATAAAACTAAGCTTGAATTTTTAAAATAAGAAAAAAAAATTATTCATTCCAAGAGAGGTTAAGTAAAAACATCAGAGAAACAATCACACTGTGCTTTACCTTTGACATTTTGTATATAGGCATAACCACTGAAATAGGAATGTTCTTGCTGCATATCAACATAAATTTTGGTATTGGGTTAGAAATTGTGTTAGCTGAATTTCAATATTGCAGCTTTTGTGAATTATTGTTACAAAATAATGCATTTTTGTTATATGACCAAAATTTGAAGAACAAAAAATTGATGTCTATGCACACAAAAGACAGATCTGTGTCTCATTCTGTGACAAGTTTTCATGTGTTCTGATTAAATCTTCTCAAGAAATTGTAACCAAAATAAACTAACTAGAATGACAGGTTAGAAAGCCAACATTTCTTTATTATGGTAGTGGATGCATGGGGGATCACTATCACGCACACTGAGAAGAGACAGTTTACAGCTTATATATCTTTATTATATGCATATTCATTATAATTCTGTAAAATGCCCACCCAATTCCTATTACTCATTGCATATGGTAATTTGGGAAGACAAGGCTGCGGCATAGGTGTAGGTGCTGTGAATTTTGAGGAGTGGTCTCTAGGGGTCACAGTGGTCATTTGGGGAGAAATACCCCCACCTACTTTACCTTTTTATGGAAATCTGTTAAAGACATTGGAAATTGTGTTCAGTCTTTCCAATCAACTGCATGTTCTTATTTGGTCTAATTTAGGACCCTGAGTTGTTCTCTTTTGCAGCCATTTACCTGTTTCTCAGGCCTTATCAAGAGGAGGAAGGCCTAGACTGGTTTGAGAGATGACATGTGGTTCTCTTGTTCCATGCCTTACTTATCTCTATATCCTCTATACACAGTAAAATTGTAGTTTAATAATCATGGTAGCCCTGTCGAAGTCGCTATATATTCAGTGAAATACTAATTTAATTAAGTATCAAAAGGGCAATGAGAAATAATCCAAAACTATCTGAGCTTAATTTTATCCAGCCTCGCTGACCAGTTTGAATTTTAAGAGACAATTGAATGCCTAGTTTTGTCTTTAGGCTATGAAAGTAGACGTCAAGATACTACTTAAATGAACAGTGTGTAGTTCTAAGCAGTGTTTATTATGTCAGCAGATCAATTGCAAAAGAAATGGGAAAATAAAATATAAATAGACAATTATAACAGGATAAAGAGGGTCTTTAGAAAGATTTTTACACCAAATAAGTTAAGTAGATACGCTACAAAGTGCGCATGCACTACACGTTTCATTCTAACTTTTTATTTTGTCAGGTTTTGATAATGGTCAAAGCCATTTCTGTTCAGTCATCTTCACAGACCTGTTGTACCCCCTATGCACTCTTTCAATGAATTTACATTCTCCTTAGGCAAGATTAAGAAGAAAAATCTGGATACTATAATGCTGAAGTGGCAGGTTTACTGTCCTGGAATCCTAAACACTGTTGGAAGCTGATCTTGAGCATGTGCTGATTGCATAGAGAGCAGATTTGTTTAGATCAACAGTAAAAATAAAAGATTCACCTAATACTAATCAACCTTAAATTCAATCCCCTGAACAAATCCTGGGTTTATGAGTTTCATACAGATAACCAGAATGTACCACTCTAAGAATACCCAAACCCTTCCACACATAAAGATCTTTGGATATGCTAAAAAATATGTCTCAGAGTCCTTTGCATGAAGATTAATTTGTTTTTCATATCTCAAGTGCAATAAACTAAGACTGTGATTTTTCAATCCAGATATGAGGATATTTATATACTTCTTTGCCATCAAATCCAGCATCTTTATTGTCCTCTCTGAAATACTTTCATTATAAACACTTGTTTCCTACCTGCATTAATTCATATGATTATTCAAAAAACAACATTTAAAAACTACTATAGCATAAACAAATCATGTAAGTTTCCACACATAGAAAATGTTGAAAGATTTATACTAACTGATTTAAAACAGGCTGTAGAAAAGTCAATACAGGTACTTGAGAACATACTGAATATAAACACATGAACATTTAATGCATTATTTTACACATCTTTTTCTGGAAATAAATTAGATGTCAATGTTGGTAATTCTTCAACACTGAAATAATAGACTATAGAACGTTACAGAATTCTGGGTTCAAAGATATTTTTTAACTAAAGTATTGACAAGAAATCCTGGAATTTCATTAGCAGGTTTAATGACAAACTGTTCAGTGGAAGTCAAACTCCTATTCTCCAATTACACATTTTAGAATTTCTATTTAAAAAGATCATTTTATTTATATACAAATACAAAATGTTGTGCTAATACTCACGGACATGGTTTTGTTCTATCTCAGGAGTGTACACAAAGGCACTTCTCTCTTCTATACAGACCTGCAGTAAAGATAGAACAGATAATTTTGGAGCATGCATCACGTTAGTTTTGGAAGAGTTAAATCGCTCATATTTCAATCCCATACTCACTAAGTAAACAATCCCTCCTTCAAAAAAAAAAATCAGAAAATAATCAGCCTTCAATTATTGTTTGAGTAATGCTCACTGGAGTTTCTTTACGTGCCATTAAAATCCAATATTTGAAAGTAATACAACAGCAGCAATAAAGGTCCATATTGGAATGACAAACACTGTGTGCATCACCAAGCCAGATTTTGCCTTGAGTGATTTCATCAGCTCATTTTGAAGTTTCTATCTGACATTTAAGTTAGCTATTAAATATAATTATGGGAACCATCTGGAGAGCTATTGTAGACAAAATAACCTAATAAATGTGATCTGCCATGATGGCATGCCTTTGGATTATTTATATCTTCTGTTTGATTGCAGTCTGAATTAGTAATTTCTTTACTAATTTTAGAAAATTTAAAGCCTTGCGCTATTACTTACATATGATTGTATTTCACTAGAATTATCTCTGGAGATCTGACTCCAGAACTCAGGCTAATTTCTTAGCTGGAAAGGAGACTAGCAATTCAAGTTTCTTTACAAAGTGAGCAGTGCCCTAGTGAGGATGAGTTGTTGTTGTTTGGTGTCTTCACCTTAAAACATGTAAAAATGGAAGCACAAAAGCCAAAATGCTGTTGCTGCGTTGCTTCAGCCAAGACTTGCAGAGCTAAGCCATCCCCCTGGCTTAGGGCTAGAGACCACAGACACCAATATGGCGGATGATCAAATGGCGTTTATTGTGCACACAGCGAGCATTATATACTTTTAGCAGTGCGGAACTGAGCGTGTCAGCCAGTCAGGGGGCAAGTCAGCGGTTTTTGCCTTATAAGGTATTATTCTACGTGGTGCTTATAGCTTTGCCTTTCACGGTGTTCTATGCCTTACTTCCTTGTTCCTATGCTTTCCGTACATCACGTGATCTTCCGAGCACCAGGCTTTACTCCACAAATGCTAAATTCAGAAAGTAAGTATAGGTCGAACTTTCACACTTTCTTACAGATATGAAATGAAATATTCTTTCTGGAATCATCAAAATAAATTAAGCCAGGAATTTCATGCTTAACTGTACATGGTCAGCCACCTCAATACACACAACACCCTACAACACAGCAAAAAATAAGGTTTCTGATTTCTTGGACCAAAACCAGCAATGATTTTACAAATTCACTGAATTTGTTATCTGAAATTATTTGAAGAAGAGTTTTGACGAGAGAAGGGGGAAATTTTCATTATCTTTCCATGTCTGCCAATTTCACTCAAGCAATAAATTATACTTTCTTCATATACTCATATTTATCCTGTGAACTCAGCCTGCCAGGAATTCTGATCTCATGTTAGCCTCTGATCACCCCCAGAGTTCTGCATATTATCTCCTTCCTGAGGGTCCCAATGTATTCTATAATGCCTGTAGAAATTTTAACTGCCTTTCCCCCTGCCTAGGTTGGGGGAAAGAACAAATCAGAAAGCCGGAGTTTCCCGTAAGTATTAAAAATGTGCTGTTTCACTGATCTTCCATTTCAGAAATTATTTACCTAGGTCTATGACCCACTGTGACTTGCCAGTTTACACTTCAATTAAAATTCCATGAATTATAGCTGAATAGTCTTTAAATATCTTAGCTTCATATTCCTAGGGCAATTTAGAATTCTTAAACATCACTTAAAGTTATTATAAACAGTACTGTTTTCATTTTCACTCAGCTGTGCATGTGAGGTTTTGACCTCACTAGCCCTTATCCTGCAGATAAAGCAAGAAAATCAGAGTCTCTATCTTGGCTCTATTCCAGATTACAGCTGATGGCTTACATTTCATGAGATTTACATAATTTCATAACATTTCATTAGATTTAGACTCTCAAATTAATTTAGCCACTATTAGTATATGAATCATCAGACACAGTCTGGTCATTTCAAAGCAAGCCAGACACGGTTACCAACAAAAATAGTTAGGTACTCCAAGAAGAAGCCTGAAGAACCCAAGGATAACAATGAACGATGGAAGATGATCACCAGAGACACAGTGTGCAGACAATTTGAATCAAGTAATATTTTAAAAATGGTGTGGTTTCTGTCTCTGTTTTACCTCTGAAATCAATTCTAATTTATAGTTAGGTTTTTAGAAAGCATTTGAAATGTACATCTTGTACAGACGAGTATCACTGATGCATCATTGCTAGATATTCTTTGACCACACACTTGTTTTCTTTCTTCCAAGAGCTCTGAAGGAACAAAACCATGCGTATGAAATGGAAGAAGAAACTGTAACCCAGAAAGCCACAATATACTGTAGTCTTTTCAATTAATAATGTCACAGGCAGTTGAGCACCACGGAATTAGAGACTTCACAATGCGCCACTCCACATTTTGCAAGCAAAAAAGTATAACATATAGAGTCTTATTACTTAGAAGAACAGTGGAGCTTGAAGCCCATGCATTAAGTTTGAGCAGCCTTGATGAAAATGAGATCTCATTCCCTCATCATGCAATCTGACATCCTTCATCTAAAACCAAATGAGATAATAAACTAAGAAAGATGAGATATATTTTCTGCATAAAGAACCATATAATCCTTTATTTCATTTAAATAATAGATTCATAAAATCTTTTTTAAACATCCAACTAAATGATGCAGTGAAATATTAATAAATCTGCATATTTAATAAAACTAATACCACATTCTAAATTATATCCAGATTAATTGATAACCCTAGAGATACACCAAACACCACCAACATGTGTTGTGGTTGGCTCTTGGATCTGAAATTTGTAAAGGATTTTATGTAGCAACAGGTCTCTGCATTGTGCAAATATTGCAAAGTGCTGTGTTATCAGCACAGCATTAAAATACTGGCTTTATTTTATGCTTACATATATTTTCATTGAAGAGGAGACTGTGCTGATGTTTGAGACCGAGTACCAAGAAGCAACATCCTCAGTGCTTTAGAATAAAGAAATGTTGAGAATCAGCATGATGGGATGTTTTCCAATATATTGAAGGCATTTGCCTCACACTTGTATTAGGAGTGGGGCCTAAATAGGCCTTTTGCTCTTAACTTCTTTGTAGCTGTGTCAAGCATAAATTTCTGGTAAAAAATGAAATGTCAGGTAAGAATATTGATTAGGAAGAAATAAGCCATTAAAGGAAAATCAAAGTTATCCTGACTTTCCTTGGAGAGGACTAGGTAAATGGGACCAAACCAAACCAAGTGCCTGACAGACTGAGGGTTCAGAAATAACAGGCACAGTACCAGGAAAATGTTTCCTATTCACTTCTGGCTATAAAGGATTTTGCACTTCTATCGTTCTCAAGTACTACATAGCCAGGAATGAATTTCTCTCCATTACAACTCTGCTATGTAAAGGGGGGCCTTCAGGCTTTTAAGAATGGTGAAACAAAACACAGGATTTAAGACTCAAATCCAAAGTATATGGATTTGATAATCAAAATATCTAAAGTGAAAATCAAGCAAAACATAAGGAAGTAGTTTCCAATCTGAAATCCTTTAAATCCTGGCCATTCACTACCTATTTCTGGAGACCCCTTAAAGCTCCAAGTGCTTCAATCATCAATATGAATGGCTCCTGTTTTTCCAAAGAGTTTGTACTCCCTCAGAAGTGCCTTAGAGTTGACAGTGCAAAGCAATCCTATTACCTAATTAGTCCTTAATCCCAGTCATGGTCTTTAACCTATCTTCCTTCTGGGAGTGGCAAGGGGAGTGTGTCTTCTAACTTTAGGCTGTCTGCAGCATTTTACCACATACTTCAAAAAGAGCAGTGGAAGATACATCTAAAATATGTAAACACTCTTTGAGAGGAGAACTTGACCTAGGATTCTTTATGTTAACACTTAGGATAATATCCTATCAAAATGTATTTTAGCTTCCTATTCCAGCCAACACTAGAGACTAAAAAGGGGCGCATTAGAACAGGGCAAAACGACAGTACAAAAGGCAGGATCATATGAATTTCACTCATGTCTAAAATATGAGTTTATTGGAGTAGACAGAGGAGGAGAAAGACTCATCAACTATCAGTTAACAATGCCACATAGCCACAAAAGAGATATGGTGAACAGTTAAGTGTAACTCCATTGTCCAAACCCCTAGTGACAGTGCACAACAAATAATTTGCAGAATATTAGTCCTCCATTTACAGAAAAGTTTAATTACAGCAATAAGCATAAACTACCTAGACTGAGGAGAGGCATAAAGAAATCACCTTACAATAAGAGGCTAAAATAAGCTGAAGTAACAAACCAAGGCAAGCAGGGATAGAATTTATTTCAAGGAGTATATAAGCAGGCAGGAGGGCAAACACATCTCATCATGTCAAAGGACATACCTGAAATAAAAGGCTGTAGGGAGGAAAATAAACAAGCATAAACTATCCATGAGTAATAGAGATCTCTAATCTACAGTACAGTGTAGTTCTGGAATACAAACTAGTGACAAATTTGACTTTTGATCAACTAAAGAAAGATGTTGCGATGCATGGCTGTCTGAAACCATAGGGCACTGAGCATCAACAGCCTAGGAGGTCACTTTTTGTCCTGTTTTCCAAGGTTCAAGTGGAGGATTTTCAAAGTGAAATGAAGAATTTTCTGAGATTTCTAATTGAACAATAAAAGCTGCTTGGGTAAAAATCGTAATGTTAGTGAAAGGTAAAACTGAAAAAAACAACATTCATATTACAATGCTTTCAGTTAATAATACATGGAATGTAAGTCAAAATACTGAGTATATAGAATGCTCTTTAGCATTCCATAAGTCTATAAAAATACAAAAACTAGTATATACATACTGATTTTCCACTGCTGATATTTACATGCTGTACATTTCATAATGTTTTTCTAATTTCAGAAAATAATTTGTATTTAGTGATTAATTTTCAAAACTCTAAGGTTAGAAATAAGCTCATTTACCCAAGCTAAAAAGGTAAAAGATGATGAACCTCACACTATTGTGATCTGATTCTTATCAACCACTGCTGGGGATCTTCATCTCATAATTTCATACATTTTACAGACTACAGTGCCAAATAGGTAATAGCTCTGTCTGCAAGCCAAGGCTACCATTTTTTACTCATCTCTGTCAGTAATTCAAAGCAGTAGCTAGTCCAATCACCTGATTAATAAAAATTGCCAGAGTAATCTAAGGGACTGATTTTGAGTTAGATCTCAATAAGAGACATTGCATAATCCTTTTGAAGTTATTCTTTTTCTAGGGGAAAAAAAAAAAAAATAGTGGAACATCAGAGGACAAGCATAGACTACCCTAAGATTTCTCTGTGTCTAGCTTACGCTAGACTTACTTATCTGCCCAAGAAAACAGAAACAGAAAAAGGAATCATACTAAACAAGAGCAGGCCAAGATGATAATGAGAACAATGGAACAAACAAAGTCAATATACCTTGGAGTTTCAGTATAGGTGTGCTACCAATTTTTTCAATCTCTCTTTTTTTCCTTTCTGGTATCTTAAATAAATATACATTTGTGACTGTGCTCTGGATGGCCTTGTTTGAGCGGGGAGTTTGGACTAGATGATACCCCATGGTCCCTTCCAAGCTCAACCATTATGTGATTCTGTGATTATCCAAGGTAAAAGTGGAGCATTTTTAACGAGACATCACAGCCTGATGAATCCTAACCTAATTTGTTATCTATGTAGGAAGATAAATGCTTTGATTTTAGTGCCTACAGTGAGTTTACAGTGCAGCAGTTCTAAAGGTTTCTTTTTAATGGGGACATAAGGTGATTTATTACATCATCATTGAAAACCTAGGAGCTTTTTCAAAATCTAAAACTTCAATCTGACCTCTTCTACTGCAAATTACCACAAAAAACAGAGATACTTTCTTTATAATTTAATTAATTAATGACTCTCCTTCTCTCTAGCAATATATTCTTTCAAAAGTGCATTCCAAATTGCGTATGCCATGCCAACAAGTGACAGAACAGCTTTTTAATCGAAAGGAATTATTTCCTTTTGGTTAAAGATGGTATATATGTCCATGTATGTAACCTCCTAACACATTCTTTGGTATAACAACTTATTTGTACAGGGATGACAGTTATACTAGAGACCATTAAATGAAACAGCATAATTGAATCTAGGGTGAACAATGGATAAGGCATTAAATGGTTTTGAATTGCCTGGTTTTGTTTTGCTAGCATTTGTTGTGTCCTTTACAGTGAAAATGCCAAGATGTTCATCTGAACTTAAAATCAAACTCAGAGTGATTAGTTGTGTCCTACAATTCAAAAATATGTGTGTCAGTAGGTATGCAGATATATGTATATATATATATAGAGAGAGAGAGATAGTCTTCGTATACTTACATTTGCATATATTTTAAGTGTACACCCATATATATTTTCTTGGTGAATATACAGAACATATTTATATGTTTGTATGTTATGCATGTAATACATGCAACAGCATATACAGGAAGCATGCAAAATGTGACTATCTAGTCATAACCTAAACTTTGAATTTATTAGATGTTAAGAACAAAACCATGTGATGTCTGGGAAATACAAAGGTTGAGATCCGTAATCCTTTTCCTGATCTTTATATCACTTACACTAAGGAATTCAGAAAGGTCTTAACACCAGGTACTTTCCTGGATCAGACATGGATGCAATCGAGTAGCTATAAAGTGAGGGGTTTTTAAAAAGACCAATGCTTGTCATTAACTCTTAATGAATCCGTTAGCACTGTCCTTATGAAAAAAATCAAATTTTAAACAAAGCTATAAAAAAAATATCAAGCAGTAGTTAACTGATTCACATAAGTAATGATCAGACAACATTAAAAAAACAAGATGTGTGTATGTAAAAACGGTAGACTAAAAATAGTGAATTTTTGCCTAACAACAGCTGCTCCCACAATAATTTGCAAAAATCAAAGCATTTTTACCCTCACTCATCGCAATGAAATACTGATACAATAGTATGCATTTATTTTCAGTATATTCAGTATTTTCAGATATTTAGAATCCTCAGCTCACTTGCAAGCCCATACTTACCAAGTCACGTACGTTTTCTGTACAATATTTTCCATGAACAAAACCCATCCTGTTGCTAATGATTAGTTTATTTTCATTCCTGCACATGCTTCACCTAAAATAAATGCTATTTACTTTCATCACGTAATATCATTATGAAGATTTATTTTCATATTTTCAAATCAAATAGTCACTGTAATAGCAACTTGATTGCATGAAGAGTAGTGGCTATCAGGATATATTATCATTAAAAAACGTGTGCCTAAAATGAGGCAAATTTAAAGCAATGTTCTACAATCTCATTATCATGACAAATGAAAACTAAATCATTTTACCCTGACATTCTCTTCTATAACTTCCAACCGGAACCAAAGCGCACAGAAATTAGTACCGGTTTGGAAAGATTCTTTTTCTTTAGTCATGCACTTTGGATAGAATCAACTTGAGGAAAGTTTTGCCTGACTGAATTGCACCAGTTTTGATTATACTTTAGAGTAGCATTATTTTAATTTTCAGTAAATCAAATTAAGTGACAGTTAGTTACTGCAACAATACATGTGCAGACTGAATCAACATTCCTTTTGAATTAACCTTCCTTTTCCTCTGTTTTTAATACCAAGATGCACTAATGTGATGGTATTACTTTTGTTGTCATGATTAGCAAATAAAACTGTGTTTTCAACACAGTTTAGGAAGGATCTATTTTGAAATATGCTGCACTCTGGAACTAGAAATTGACACAAAGTGTAATAAAAATGTTGCTTAAAAAGAAGAAAAAAGAAACTGAATTACTGAGCTATATATTCCATGACAGTAAAATACTTAGCAAATGCTAATCTTAAAAAATTAAAAAAAAAAAAAAAAAAAATTAGTATCAGAAAAGGTTACAGGAGTATTTAGCAAAACCTAAACACAAAACTGAAAATTGTTTGCAACTCCTTCATTATAATGTATCTTATTTCTGGAGGAAAATAAAACAAAACCAAACAAAACCAACAGCAAACAATTTTTTTTTTTTTTTTTGCATGAACCATAGACAACTCTGACAGAGTGAAAAAAACCAGTTGTATCTGTATACAGTTTGGCTGATGGCACCGTTCAGAAAGAGGTGCAACTTCGGTACTGATTGTTACTTCACTGAAGGTAGACCCATGCCAAAGCAATGGAACAATAAGCATTTCTGTCTCCCACTGCTGTGATCTTCAGATCCTCAGCATCACTTGAATAGGTCTGCTGGGAATTAGCACAGTAATATCAAAAAACAGAGTAGCAACATCACTAAATTTGATGGTTTTAATCTGTGCAACATAAATAATAACTTATTTCTGTTGTTTATGCAAAATGGAACAAACCAAATCACTAATTGAAACTGATAGGTTAGTGGAAATAATAGTCAGAGCAGTTTCACAGAAAATTAACTTGTTTTGGTTAGATTGATGGAGATAGCCTCAAAGCAAAATTTTATTCCAATATGTTTTTATGGAAATTGACTTTAAAAATCATTACCTTGCATATTCATATGATAAATGCTATCTTTTGGGCAGGATGTAGTGAACAGAAAGCACTACAGCTCCAGGAATTAAACCTTATCTGTATGTATGTCAGTGCAAATGGAGGACCTGAGCAGATAAAGGTGACTAGAACAAGATCAGTCTTAGAATTAGACTAGTATCTGACTGCATCCTTCCCAGCTCTGTGCAGACTGGAAAATACACCAGCTGGATCAGGACATTATAGTTTGAGAAAATTCATTATAAACTAAGACACAAATGTATCCACAGAAAAAATTTTTGGAATAAATTAGAATTCTAATTGCAACATTTCCAAAATTATCTCCCTGTAAGTGTTCAAATGTTTCTGATGCTATTTGTTTATGAAACAAAGGAAGACTAAAAAGTTATCCTAGACTACTTCTTCAGGCAACAGGTGAATGAAATAACATTCACCCACCCCATTCCAATTTCTAAAACCAAGTGGAGAATGGACCTGGTCAACTTCCTGTCAGTAAAGTAATGAAAGACAGTCAATGGCAGTTGTTTATTTGAATCAAAAAATCCATAATCTTACCCCATCTTCTCTCCTCCTTCTTCATCACTTGCGGTCCTAGAGTGGTTTGGGTTGGAAGGGACCTTAAAGACCATCTAGCTCCAACCTCCTTGCAATGGGCAAGGACACCTTCCACTAGACCAGGTAGATCAAAGGCACATCCAGTCTGACCGTGATCTCTATTGCGAACACAGCTTCAGCAATCGCCGCTTTGCTAGGACATGCAGATCCATTTCTGCCATCAGATTTGCCTCCTTATATTCAAACTGAAATCTCCGCCAGACCTTCTGACACTTTTTGTCTCCCCATCTGTGTAAGCTAAACATGACTAGGAAGATACTATTTTCCTCAGAAATCACGTCAGCCTACATCACTCCGGAAAACATCCTTTTTATATCTGCTACCTACTCAAGCCCACTAATCTAGGTGTTTTCCTAACATCTGTCCTCAAATCCAGGTAAACTACACACTTCCCATTTTTTCTTGAAATGTCTTCATGGCAAAAGCTTCCATCACGACTCAGACACAAGTATCCCTTTCAGGCCTCTCATTTTTTCCAATCCTGACAAACAGAGCTTTACTCTATTTCAAGCTATTCAAAGTGGTTTTGTAAGATAACACTCCTGAATTTAACTGAATCATGCCATTTTTCCTCTGAGTCTTGAAGACCCCTTTATTTTTTCACTGCATGTATATTCTATGCACCTTTATCTAAAAAGTCCATTCTGCTGTCAGTGGAAAAGTCAAGGCAAAAACTGGAAATAAGAAAGCAATTAGAAATAAAAGACTGTGGAAAAGCGAAAATGGAAATTAAAGTAAATTAGAAGTTATGAGGCATATAGAAGTAACAAAGGATAATAAGTACATTGGGGAAAGCCAACCATTGGCAGTGCAAAAGACCAAAAAAATTAGTTTTAAGCTTATAGGGAAGAATGAATCTAGCAACTCTTTATTCACTGTTAGATGGAGATGCTAGTGATAATAAAAGCATCAAGTAATGAACAGACTGACAAGGTCAATAAATACTTCTGTTTTACATTTAGGAAGAAGCAGGATAATGTACAAATCAATAAATGTGGAAAACATCACAACTAGCAATAACTAAAGAGGTTATTAATCAACACTTACTAGTGATGGTTACATTCAAACAAGTGGACAATATCTGGCTTGTGTATATTCCTTCATATAAATCCGGGACTCCAATGAAATGTTATAATATTGCTGGAGAATTAACACTAGGCTAAAGTCACAAAAGCAGAGAGGATGACAGAAATAATTAGTGACATTAAGTGAGACAAACTCTTGGAAAGCTTGTTACAGGAATCAAATAATTTGATTTTTAATTGGTTTACAGGAGATTGATGTTATCAAGCAAAATTTACTTAATTATTGGATGAAATGGCAAAGTTGTTTAAGTGTACTTACTGTAGAAGTATAAGACTCCAGGAATAATAAAGGCATTTGAATTAGCACTGCAAGTACATAATGAGAAGATTACAAATTGGCCTATTAGCTAAACTTGAAAGTCGCGTCTGTGAGACTCATCAACAAATGGAGATTTTCTAATAATATCTAGATTGAATAATATTCAACTATCAGTGGTCAGGCAGGAATTTAAAGGTACTGCTTGTAAGATAACATACAAAATAATATAGATTTCTTAGTTCAAGAGATCTTTACCAAACCTTAGATTTAATACAGCTATATGTAAATAACTACAGCAAGAAATGAGGAATGTAGGCCTCACTTGGGAATAAAAACTATACAGGTTGCATAATAGCTATACTAAATAGTCAGCTCCCAAGTAACCACCATGAAGGAAAAAGGGCTTAATACAACTGTTGCTTGCAAAAACAAGGACAAGCAAAAAGGGAACAGAGATGATTTTACTTCTGCTTTATAAGACCAAACACTGGAATATTCTGAAAAGAGCCTACCTGGGAAGTAACATTTTTCTCAGGTAATATATAGCTATTTTTTAAATTAAATTAAGGGAGGGGGGAAGGCACCCAACCTCATAAGAAACAAAATCTGCAGAAATCTAACAAAACAGAAGAAAACAAAAAAAAAAAACCCCACAAAACAACACCAAACCATGAAGAAACAATTTGTTTGCTGTTGTGCATGACAGATACTCTCTGAGGCTCTAAGTCAGAATCCTATCAGCTATCACATGGTTTGAATTGCTTTGGAAATGTTTTTATGGAACGTTTTAGTTTAACAAAAAAGAATATTATTCCATTAGAAATGCTTCATCTATATTTGATGGTTTAGAATAAATGTTTTAAAACTGAAGAAATTTTAAAATAATAAAAATAAAGCTCTGTGAAAATATTCAAGTACTTAGCACCTTAGTTGAGAGAAACCACCAGATACGAAGGGTCAGTTTCACTTAGGTTAGCGAAAGAAGCTTATGACTGCAACTAAACATGAGTAAAACAAGGAATAAGAATCTTTTATAGAGAGGGTGATTAACCACTGGAGAGCATTTCCCCAAAGCAGTAACAGACCCTGCAGTTCAGTTTTTGATGCCTTCTAATCAGAAAAGTTTGCTTTTTCAGGAGGTATGTTTAAACACTGGTGATTCCTTGTTCAGCATCTGCAAATGCCGTGATCCCTTTTCAGTTAGCTTTCCTTGAAGAGCAGGCTTTGGCATTTCAGTACTGGATTAAGGCAAAAAGAAAACAATGTTTGATGCTCAGGTTAGAGTCTGCAGTCCTACACATAATGCACATTTAAGCACGTGGTCACTTGGAATTTGCCACCTCAGAGGAGGATTCTGGAACTACAGACAAAAGATGTCTAAGCCAGGTAGATATTGGCTCAATAAATGGCATAAAATGCAACACCACCTGGTATAAAGGAGATTTGACTGGATGGTCTACTATGATCTAGTAATGTATTCCAGCCTTAAATTTTCAGGCACTCTGTAGCCTTTCTTCCTTTCTGGTCATTTCTGCGCAGTTTTAATTCTGCTTATGCGAGGGTTCTGCATAGTGCACTGTAACTGGGTTGTGTGATAAAGGGTGTCTTTGCTGCCACTGACGGTGTTTTCCAGATATATGTGACAGTATAAAAAGCATTAACTAAGCTCCACATTGCCCTGTAACTGCCAAGGTTATTCCAATAGCTGCAGAAACCAGTGTAATATGAATAGAGAGGGTTATATATTGACATTTGAATTCAGATTTCTCCCTTTACCTTCACAGATAAGTATAGCAAAGACCTTTCCTCATAGGAGAACTGTTGCAAAGAATTATGTACACTAGTTCAACACAAGAGGACAAATTCCCCTTCTTATATCTTAAAAATATTATTAATGGAGTTGCTCTGAATAAAGAAGTTATGTTATTCCATGTGGGATATGTCCAAAGACTTTTACTGTCCTTTGATGGAATTCATAACTCAACAAGAAATAAGTGTTCCCTTGCTGTTATATTTGATTCTCATTCCACTAAAGCAAATTCTATATTGTATCCAAAGAAAACATCTTTTTTTGGTTGAACAGGATAATCAATTTGATCAAGAGAGCATATAACTGCAAAATTGTCATTCTGTCATGCAACCATATGTTTCACGCTGTGTCTCAGAAAAGGAAAAGAAATTGCACTTAATTTAGTCATCTTGGTTTATGTACAGCCTTCATTTCCTTTTCCTGCTATCATGTACGTTTACTTGATCGTCTATTTCTGCCTCATGGAGCAAGGCAACCTTTCTACCACCAGGAAACAGAAGAAATAGGATGGGTTTACCTCTGAGTTATAGTTCTCATCAAATTACCATATTTAGTAGAAAACTTCTTACATTTAAAAAGTTATGTTATTTTATACAACTTTATCAAAGTATCAAAGCCACTGATAAAGCAAAGAAAACTATGCTTTGTCCAACACTTACTACAATTGCTCCTACAATGCTTTAAAAACATTAAATCAAGAATCAACATTCCCCTGGGAAATAAATGGAGAGACTATGTAAGCAGATCGCTCACCCACTGCAGCATTGCCTCCAGACAGCAATTGCTCACTACAGCTAAGAACAGATAGTGAGAAAAGAACCTCATATCCAGTTGAAATGGCACAGGGAATGTGGGAAGGCAGAACACAATTGTCTGAGGTGGAATTTCATCTGAATGCTATGGTTATACCAAGGGAACATTAATGATCACTTTAGAGCTTCCTTTGAAGTAGAAAAGCGGGACTTGGGTATAATAAATACACTCAGAATTCAGGGTGTAGGACAAACAGAGATTTCAATTTTCCTGCATCCCCTAATTTGCACAGTGGAATACAGCTTATCACTTTTGAGTTTGTTTGGTTTTTTTTCTCTCGTAGTGATCATCACTATAATACCTAAGGGGCAGACCTAAAAGAGGACTGACACACCAAGAGGGGGTGGACATCTGTGCAATTACCTCTGGTCTCTTTCCTTTGGGATTCAGTGTATTGTCTCTCATCTTTAAAGTTCTGATGAAACTTAAATGAAACATTTAAGAGCCATGTTTCATGGAATTTGTTTCCCCATATAGCAGTGCAGGAGAACAACATAGGCATCCTCTGAACAGCTGCTTGTTTCAAGACTGATTCCCAGTCTTAGGAATAAAACAATTGGATTTTAGATTTTAATATTAAAAAATTATTTTGGTCACAATTCTGTATCAGCAGTGCAGCATAATGTGAAATTAGACTGCTTGCCTGAGACAAAATGCCTGCTTTATCGAAATCCAGAGTTCTTGCTGTCAGAGTTCTTGCTGTCAAATGAAAAGGTGAAGCTGCATCTCGATACTGACCCATAATCTATTCTGTGGGAAAAATTGGCAGTAGTTGGCAGCGACTCTATTGTGGGATAGAAAGATGGAAGTTCTGAAGCAGACATGGTGGTGTATGGCAGCTTATATGACTCCACATCATTTTCCAAACACTCCTTTCTCCACATCCATTGATTTTGGCTAGCTTATAGAGCTACTTAGACAACAAAACCTTCTCTGCCTTGAAGACCAAAACCCTTTTGCAATGGCAGACTTATCTTATGGGTAGTAATACAAGCAATCAATCTGAATTCACATAGTATATTACCTATATTCCACAGGAAACTAAATTAAACAAAATATGTTCCTTTAACTCAGATAATATCCCACAATAATTAACAGCCCTATCTTTGAACAGATGAAAAAAATACATGGTTTATGAACAAATGAACCACTGGCAAACACTATCCAAAGAAATACTGAAGCTGTTAATATGCCTTGTCTGTAAATACCCTTCTAGCAGACTGTATCTTCATTTGGTGCTCACAGAAATTAATTTGTAAGTGCCAAAAAGTTCTCCATCCAGGACATTTTTCTCTCCGCTTGTGGGCACAGCTGCTTTTTCTGATTTGGTCCGATACTGACTAAAAATGTGCTGTCTGCCATTATTTCCTGTGTTCTTACTGATTTCTTGCTCTGTGATTTGAAGTGAAAATGCACTTTAAAAATATCTCAAAATTCAATTTTTAATGAAGTATTGATTAAGGATTCTCACTTTTGATATATGCATATAGTAATGGTTCCATTAAGTAGTGACTTTAATTATATCAATATGAACGTACTGAATAATGGAAACAAAAATATGTATGCATAAAAAAAGAAAAGGTATTTTTCAAAGAGTAAGAACTCTGATGAAGTGACACTGACCACTACTAAAAATGATAGTGCGCAAAAGAAGTCCTAATGACCTAAAGAAGATAAGGCAAACATTGCTCAGACCATAATTCATAGCTATAAACTAGGACAGGGACCATCCAACACATGTAGCTGTATTCGTTAAAATTCAATATCACTGCACTGCTGTCCAGTGATGTCCTTAAAAATCTTTAGCTTTTCCCCTAGAGACCTTTTGGAAAATGAACTTGACCCCATGCAGTCTTCTCCAGGCATACACATCATTCTGGTTGTCTATTACCTGAAGAGGTCCTGATGGGTCAAAGTCATTATCTATAAATTCTGAACACTATAGAGAAAGATGGAAAAAATGGTACAAGTTCTTCATATTCCTAAAACACAGGTTTGGATAAAGAACATTTTTTTCTAAATATGAATAAATATGATGCACAGCTGATGTATCTTTTTAAACACAGTGTAGTCTATGGACTGCAGTACCTATTTCATAGAATCATAGAATGGTTCGGGTTGTGAAGGACCTTAAGATCATCTAGGTCCAACCCCCCCAGCATGACATGGCTGCCTCACATTAGACCATGTCACCATGGCTCTGTCCAACAGCCTTGAACACTTCCAGGGATGGAGCACTCACCACTTCTTTGGGCAACCTGTTCCAGTGCCTCACCACCCTCACTGTAAAGAGCTTCTTTTTACATTCAACCTGAACTTCCCCTGTTTAAGTTTAAACACATTCCCCCTTGTCCTATTGCTACAGTCCCCATTGAAGAACCTCTCTCCAGCATCCTTGTAGGCTCCCTTCAGATATTGGAAGGCTGCTAGTGACATAAGGGCTAATAATAAACCTTTAATAAATATTCCAAAACCAGAGATGAACAACCTGTGGGGCCAGAAAATGAAAGCATAAAAGTTTTAAAGGAGGGAAGTCTTCAAGACATACCTTTAGCCACTGTAGAGGTATTAGAAAAGTTCTCATGACTAAAACTTCCCTTGTAATAGATTGAAGAATATGCCTCTGATAAAAGTGTCAGTACAAGAAGCTTTAGAAAAATACAGAAAATGGAAAGATAGAATTATAATATCAGAAAAGGTTCTGAAAATTTGGAAAATAAAATCTAAAGATGATAAACTGTGCTGCTAATCTATATTCCTTAAAATTGTATTAGTACCAGGTGAATGAAACACAGCAAAAAAGCTCTGATGGTGGAACACTGACAACTTTGTGTCATCTGCACTGGGGAAACTGGTATGACAATCACAGGAACATGGAAACACATAATCACTGAAGTTTGAGGGAATCTCTGGGGATCATCCGGATGTAGTCCAACCCTCTACTCAAATAGGACAACAGAAGCTGGTGGCTTAGAGTGACATCCAGTCAAATTTTGAATGCCTCCAAGGATGGAGACTCCACACTTCTCTCAGCAACCTGTTCCTTTTTCAATCACTGTCACAGTAAATATGTATTCATGTCTTGCTTGTCCTGGGGAACCCAGCAGTGGATACAAGATTCCAGATGTGTCTCACCAGGGCTGAACAGAGAGAAAGAATCATTTCACTCTGACTGCTAACAATGCTTTTCCTAACACAGCCCAGGAAGCTGATGGCCTTCTTTGCAGCAAGAGTGCATTGCTGACTCTTGCCCAATCTCATGTCCACCAGCATCCCTAGGGCTTTCCCTGCAAAACTCCTTTCCAGATGGTTGGCCCCAGAGTGTAATAGTACATTGGGTTATTCCTCTCCAGGTGCAGGACTTGGCATTTACATTGGTTGAGCTGCATGAGTTTCCCATCTATCTCTTTCTCCAGACTCTAAAGGCCCCTTTAAATTGCAGTGCAATGTCCTGGTGTGTCAGCCACCCCTCCTAGTTTTCCATCATGAACGAATTTGGTGACAGCATTTTCTTCCAGTCCTCAGAAAACTTCCCCAGTCACTATGACCTTTCAAAAATGATTCAGTGGCCTCACAATGACATCAGCCAACTCCTTTGTCTCTTGGGAGTGCATCCCATCAGGTCCCATGGGCTAGAGTGTGAATGGTTTGTTTAAACATCTTTAACCTGATCCTCCTCTACCAAGGGTAAAAATTCCTTTCTCTGAACTTTCCCTCTGATCTCAGGTTCCTGAAGGCCTTAAAGTAAAGATGGATGTAAAAGATATGAGCCTTTTCTGTGTCTTTTGTCTCTAGGTCTCCTGACCCATTCAACACAGTGCTCACATTTTCCCTACTCTTCCTTTTGCAGATGATATGCCTGTGGAAGCCCTTCTTGTTGTCCTTCATGCCCCATACCAGTCTTAACAACAGATATGCCTTGCCTTCCCTAACCCCATTCCTGCATGTTCAGACAGTATCTCTATGCTCTTCCCAGGCCACCTGTCCCTGATTCCAACTCTAGTATGCTTCCTTTACATATCTGATTTTAGTCAGGAGCTCTTTGTTCATCCTTAGAGGCCTCCTGATGCCTTTCCCTGACATCCTGCACATTGGTTTGGGTCAATCTTAAGCCTGGAGAAGGTGATCCTTGGAAAAAAAAAAAAAAAAAAAAAAAACAAAACAGCTCTCCTGGACTCCTCTCCAGTGCCATATCCCATGGGATTCTTCCAAGCAAGTCCCTGAACAGGCCAAATTCTGCTCTCCAGAGGTCACGAGTTGTGGTTGTGCTTTTTGCCCTATACTCTGCTCCCAGTATCCTGAACACCATCACTAAAGCCAAAGCTGTGTCTGACCTTCACATCTCTAGTGATGCTGACTGGAGGGTGGTTAAAGTCTCCCATGTGGACCAGAGTCTGTTGATATAAGATTTCCTCCAGTTGTCTGAAGATCTCATCTATTTCTTCTTTCTTCGCAGGCAGACTGTAAGCAGATATCCACCACAATATCCTATATTGGTCTGCCTGCTAATCATGACCCAATAAGAATATGGATCATTAGACACAAAGAGATGAGGAATCTTGAGGAAGAACTAATGTAGATTCTGTAGAAGGAGGTCACAGCCTCATGTTCCATTGGAGTTCCCAGAATAAACTGAAATGAGTTTCTAGACTAGACTAATTTGGTTAACATATCATTTGCTTGGGGTTTTCTGTGTTGCCTTTTTTTAACAAAGTCCATATCAAACCACTGTAAGTGTCATGGGATAAGAAACAAAGTCCTCTTGTGGATTCTTTTATGCAAAATAGGAAGCAGGATAAGGATAAGAATATGCTCAAAAGGTAACTCATTTGCATGCTGGAGGAATTTTAGCTGAATCTCTAACTCTTCATCACACTCATAAATGGTCAACTATGGCAAGTTCTCGTAAACCTATAGAAGGTACTAAAAGTAAGATGGCAACATCTAATCTGACAATTATAATCTCAGGATAGTAAATACAAAAGCCAGAAGCAAATGACTGAGGAAGGACATGCTGGAGTTAAGTCACTGATCAATGCACTGAAAGTTAAATTACTGATAAAGATAAGGTAATGCACATAGGAAAAACAACACTGACCAGATGCATACACATGAAGCATTCTGAACTAGCTATTACCCCTCATGGAAAAGATATTAGAGTTTTTTAATAGGTTAGATATGATACTTTCAGAAAAGCAACTAAGGTGTTAGCAATTTTTAGAAAAAGAATATTGAACAGAGCAAGAAATACCCCTATGTCACAGAATAAATCTACAGTATGCTTTAAAAGGGCGTTCCACTTCTGCCACTGAAATGCTTGGGTAGAAATAGAGTAGCTGCAAGGAAAGGCAACAGAAGCATAAAATAGCTCACACTGAAAAGGAAAGTCAATAAATAAAAGGTAACTAAAAAAATTTGGACTCTGAAGCCTGGAAAAGAATTGTCTGTTGGAAAATAGGGTAAAACTTTACAGAAACATGAATGAAGGGAAATAAGGAACAATAATTTATCATTTCTCATGGTATAAAAAGCAGAAGACATCTAATGCAGGTAGCAGGTGGCAATTCAGAATAAAAGATAGAATACTTTTACCACATAAATCAGAGGTAAACTGCAATTCATTGGCCCAAGATGCTGAGAATATTAAAAGTTTACTTGACTTCAGAAGTGACTAGACTCATTCATTGAACAGAAATCCATCAGGGACTACTAAACACAAAGTAACGAAATCTAGATTAATCTCTGAGCTGTAGGTTGCTGGAAGCTAGGACAGTGTATTTGGGAACTACCTCCTCAACCTTTCCTTGTTCCTAACCGTGTCCTTACATTGTTCCTTAGCTGTATGCTATAAGCCATTGTCTGCCTCAGCAAAAATAGTTCTTTGCTGAAAGAGATAACACCAGAAAAGCATAGACTGGAAAATTATGGTTGTAAATGAAAGAAAAATCTCAGATTCATCTGACGTGGGAATTAAAGGGAGTTAAAAATGCATTAGCAATATCAAAAGATGAAAGCAAAAAGTATTTCTGAAAACCACACTTTTTTCCATACCCTAAATTTTCAGGAAGCTGTACAAAATCATATGTTTGCCCTGTATATTCAGGAAGCACTGTCATCAACCAGTTCTCAAAACCCTCAGAAAATAGAGAAAAAGGGGCAAACAAAAAAAAAAAAAAAAATCACCAGAGAGTAGTATTTTGCCCAGGACATTTTTGAGACATAACTCTTGAAAAGAGGTAGCCTGAGCATGCTGTACAGAAGATGCACAGATTTAAATCAGAATCACTTTAGTGGAAAGGAGTATGAAACACATATGAAACAACCTGACATCCAAATGCCCTGTATTCTCTATTTCACCAGCTATTTCACATGTCTATGGGAGCAAAGGAGATAAAGGATGAAGTAAAGAGACAAGACTAAAGGACAGACTTAACATATGGTATCGTGTTTGAGGATGGTGCATACATCGTTTGACCCTGGAAGGCGGGTATTGAGCTGTAAGTCTCTGATGAACAGATAAATGAAGAAAGCTCGTTTTCTGTGGTAGAAATACACCTTCAAAATGAGTAAATAAGATGCAGATAGTGAAGTAAACTTTCTGTAGATATAATATATATATTTTACAAGTTAGGTGGGGTTTTTGCCTCCAAAAATACCAAAGCCATTTTGGATTTTTTTCAACTGCCTGATTTAATTATCCGTGTGTCCATCTTGCCTCTGGCCTCCTTCATAGCATTGAGTCTAAAGGGATTTTTTGAGGAAGTCTGAGGTGTCACCAAACAGCACCGTATAACAGCACTCTACACCTTTTCTCCTTTTCTTCTCTTATATTTTTCAGCTTTGAAGATCAGAGTATCTTCATCTCTATCAGTAAGTAAATGAAAGTAACATCTCTCTTTGTCTTACAGAAGGCAGCATAATCTTTGCCTTTTGCACTCTTCTGGCATGGAATGCTCCACAGTCTAGGAAGACACTTTTTTCTTCACAGTGGGAAGAGCTCAAAAAGGCAGGAAAAGTTGAACAGCTTCACAAAGCTGTTTGATACGTGCCTTGCATGTGGAAAGCGCATTCCTTTGTGGCACATGGGAAAAAGTGCTGCAAGTCACAGGATACAATGGACTCCCATAAACCAGTTATCTTAACAGATCTGCCTGAGCTCAAGAAATACAGCCTTTACTTTTCTTGACTTTGTTTCACTGTTTCACAGAATATTTATGTTTCGGGAAAGTATGCTCTCTATGCAAGTATGAAAAACAGACTGTCATTAAATGTTCAAGGCATAAGCTTACCAGGAGAGCTAAAGAAGCTGGACCCTATCTTCTCAGCATGGGCCAGTCACAGAGATGGCCATAGCGCTGCTGCTTGTGGCTGGGTCTGCCACATGCACAACAATTCCTGATCAGGCATGATTTAGATTGTGAGAGATTCAAATCAGCAAATTATTCAAGTCCAGAATGGCCACAAAGGGAACACAAATTGTTTCAAGTGAAACCACAGAATACCATTACTAGATAATAAATCTACATAGGAGAGAGTACAAAGTAACAAACAAGTATTATGTTTAGTACTGAAATATTCTTCATTTAGCAAAGTCTAGGTGTAGCTAGAACAAGCTTTTCTGGTTCCACTCTTACTTCTCCTCCTTCAATTTGGAGGAAGCTGTTTTGTTAATTTTAGGTTTTAGAGCTCTCTCAGACACTCCATAAAGAGAAACTAGAAAATGAAGCAACAAAACCACCACTATTTTCTTTGCTCTGTTACCAGACAGTTATGTCACTATGTATTTACTTGAGCAGAAATGGCTAATTTTGCTTGGGTCCCCTCCTTATTCACACATTTATTTTAGTGCTGCCAGTACAGACACTGCCATCAGTTATGACAGAGCTGCTACAAGAACAGGGCACAATAGCTCATGCTTGCTTCATCTTCTGTCTGACAACCTGTTTCAGTCTCAGTGGTACTAAATCATACACTCTATCAAAAACAACTTCAGGCTTTATGAAGCTCAGACATGCTTGGCTTTGCAATGAACAGCTCTTGATATTTCTTGGGGTCTTTTCATTTCTTGATGAGAGTTAAAATGATTTTTTAATTTTTTAGAGAGAAAAGAAGATTTTTGGTCAGGATGATGTTGCCTCATCCTGAGATTTCTCACACCCTGGATCTCATAAATCACATGCTTAACTCAAAGTACACAAGTAATGACACTGACTTCTCAGACTTTCAACTGGCACCACTATAGACCACTTTTACCCTACTATACCATTCTCTACAAGTAGCAAATGCAAGATACTGCAATGTACAATATAATAATTGGAGCACAACTTCGGAGCACAACTTCAGAGCACAAAATCCTGCTTATACTTGAAAGCAGTGTAACTGATGTCAGAGAAAATGCTCAAGTGAGATAGCTGAACAGCCTTATCACAGATTATCTTTTCAAACTAACATACATATTTCTATTGGATAAATAATACAGCTTCCTGTATCAACACAACATTATATTTTTAAAACCACACGTTTTATTCAATCCCTGTGTAAGTAATATTAACATCAGTATGTTTCCTTTTTTTAATATCAGAATCACACACAGAAAAATGAACCCTTGTTTTTAAGGTTTCTTCATCTTTGTTACCAAATAAAGGACATTTCAAAGGCATTTAGAAAACCATGGTTCCCTGCAGATGAAAATATGCTTTGTATGCTCTCTTTTCCTACATTCTTAAAATCAGAGATGATCGCTCTCACCTAAGATTGCAATCACTGTGTCTTAGGTAAGGACCTTAGAACTTCTAGATACCAGTTTTAAACAAACACACATCTTTCTTTCCTTTTTTTTTTTTCTTTCTGAAACAAAACTCTTACCAGGAACAAAGTGGAATTTTCCTGCTTTTCATGATTAAAGCAGTTCAGCAAAATGCAGTCCCAATAATTGTTTACTTTATCACTCATATTAGGGTACAATAAATTAACTTCTAGTCTTCTTAAATGACACTGGACTTCATCTACCCTACTCATACTTACAATTAGGTATTGTGTGAATGCTCACAAAACATGACTGGGAACAAGCATTGCTGGACAATATTAGATAGTTGAACTGTGTGATAAATTATTGACCATCCATTAGTTCAAGCTGCTGCAAATTTCTAACATAGCCATATACTTTGGGTTAGTACAGGATTTCAAGGCTTTCTTACACTCATTTATTTGTTGCCTGAGACCAAGACAGGTATCCTTTCCAGATCTAGATGTGCAATGAAGGCATTAGTATTCTCAGTTGCTTGTCACTGACAGCTGGATAGGTCTTGCTGCCTTCATGTCTCTGTGTCTGGAAGGGAGTGCAAGAGCAGCCTCACCCTAGTAACTTGAGTCTGCTTTAACCTGCCTTGGCCTGCTCTCTAGGGGGAACTGTGCATATGATCCCTTCTATTGGATGAGGTATGGGGTGATAACCCCTAGCAAAGTGCAAGGAATAACAAGGACACTGGCGTCTCTTACCAGCTTAGGTGTTTGCAATGTCTGCCCTGCCCTAGTAAGAAATTGTGCCAGTATAATTAAAGGTCTTATTTCATACTAAAACAGTTATATTGACAGAAAAAGTTTTGTTGACATGTTTTTTACTTTTAATTCTAAAAGGCAAGATCTTCGAAAAAGAAGTTGGAGTATCCACAAAAGGGAGCCAGTTGTTCCAGTTTAACTAAAGTGGTAAAACTTTCCCCTGGACAAAGCTTAATTTCTAACTGTCAAGCTGACGTTTTTTACAAGTGCTACATTTAAAAAATCATTATCCCCCTTCTAGAGAAACAGATTTGTAGTATTAAATATCAGTGATGAATACACTTGTAGGGTTGGTTGGCTGGTTTGGTTTTGACGTGGAGTGTTAATCTTAAAATTCTGTCTACAACTGCTAAAATCACCCATATATGTAGTCACAACACAGGAACATCTGCATCTTTAAGGGTTATCAGGTTCAAACTTAAACAGGGGAAGTTTAGATTAGGTATAAGAAAGAAGTTCTTTACAGTGGGGGTGGTGAGGCACTGGAATGGGTTGCCCAAGGAAGTTGTGAATGCTCCAACCCTGGCGATGGTCAAGGCCAGGTTGGACAGAACCTTGGGTGACATGGTTTAGTGCAAGATGTCCATGCCCATGGCAGGGGGGTTGGAACTAGATGATCTTAAGGTCCTTTCCAACCCTAACTATTCTATGATTCTATCTTCCCCACTTCACACCCAGTTATTTTTGATTCACCTTTGGTGTGAGAACTTTAATTATACCAGCTATGTGCCAGTGCTATCCAGAACACACCCGTCAGGAGATGGGCAGTAGCACAAGAACAAAAAACCCCACCAACCAATCACTCTTCTCCTCTCACCCATTGCTCACAAATGCATCTTTTCCTCCATAGTTCTTTTAAAACATTTCATCAAAGTGCCTTCTGATTTTGCTATGCTTTGACAGATTTACCACATTGAATTCAGTGTTAAGGAGGTAATTTGACCCAAATAAAACTAAATTGAACTCCCAGCATAGTCTAAAATTTTAAAAACCTACCAACAGGAATCTTCTCAGACCACTGGGGAGAAGGAGACATGTCCAGTTTTGCAAAGATTCCTGATCTCTGCAAGAAACCTTTAGGATGTGCTGCAAACAGCAAATTGACAATTCCTTAATCTGTAAGAAAAAAGCAGTGACTACATAGATTTCCAATACTATGTGCAATACTGCATAGCTCTGGTTCCCAACATCATCCAGAGTGGAGGACCTCTCAGACCAAACTGTGTTTCCTTTCTGGCTTGTGTGCCCAAAATACCTTCCCACTGGTACAAAGATGTGGGAGAGAAAGACGATGAGCATTTGAATCTCAGGTGATAGAGTCAGTCCGTAGGGAAGGCTCTATGTGCTCAGGAGATAGGCAATGCTCCTGAGGGACAAGCACATGCTTAACTAACATGTTGTGCTTCCTCACTTAAGAAATACTGAAGAGTGTGACAGCAAGGAGAGGAAACGCATACCCTTTTATTACGTGAAGTCCAGCTGCACATCACATTACAGTGACCTTGTTGGGTTTTCTGTGTTTTAATTGCCTGCTGTCCCATCCACCTCATTTCTCAAAGGTTAATGAGGCTAACCAAGACAGAAACGAAAAGGTCAGCCAACAAAATTCTGATCTATTGACAAAGCCTAAGGAATGCAAAAGTAATGCAGAACTCAAATACTGTTGTTTCTGCGTTGCTGATACCACGCTGGAACAAACCCATACACACTTCTTCAGAAAATTTTGCTGTGCATGAATTAAACTGTTTCTCTCTCAAGTCCAAAAAGCTGAGCTGATGTATTATACCCCAAAGGCTGAAATTCCTATTTCATTATAACTGCAACATGGTGAAGAATGACAAAGAGGGAACCAGGGATGAAGTCAAGAAAGTTACTCTACCTTTCTAATTGCCCACTCACTGGAGCAGGTACACGTGGGAAAGGACTAAGGTTTGCCTCGCCGCTGACCATGTCACTTCTGCTCTTCACCTTCAAACTCAGATCTTTCACCAAGACCATGTAAGTGCCTGTTATCACAGAAACTGCTGTTTTCAGAGGTGGTGCAAGCAACTGTATTACAGCTGGAGACCTTTTCTGTAACAAGGCTGAGAGTAGAAAAGGGCAGAAAATCTGTCCCTCAATCCAAGTGACAACCAAGAATAATGCCTAAAGAGCAATTTATGATCAGAATATTTTTCCGTTGTAAAAATTTGATCACTTAGGACCCCAGCTTTTCATTGGAAATGGCACTTCAGTCAGTAAGAAGAAATGTCCAGTCAAAATGAGCAAGGAAAAAAAACATCCATTCCTTCCCATCACTATCTGTCTGAGCAGGGATGTAAAGCTGTTATTTTGAATAGGAAGAGGGAGGATTCAGTTCAGATTCAGAACTCAACATTCCTTGAGTTGTTTCAGAAAAGAATGCAGATTTTTAGTTTTCACAATATTTTAAAAAAATCTATTCCTAGTGTTGGAGGAAGACTGGATATTGTTATAAAATAATCTGCTTCGTTTACCTAACACAGATCTCCACCTTTGACAAGCAACAGTTTAAAAGAAAGCAATAGTTTGCAAATCTCTTCCTGGACTTCTTCTCTAATTAATAATGAAGCTGAAGAAACTACTATTACTGAAAACTACCATGAAGTTGTAGGACTACAGCATTACGTCAAAACGGTTAGAGCATCAGATTTGACAGAACAGTTTATAACAACACACATACCTGCAATAACAATGTGGAGGGCTGATGTGTAAAAAATACTGTAAATTTTTGCTTACAATACTTCCCTTTACAGTTAAAGAATTTTTAAAGTTGCCTTAGCAGATGACTTCAGCAGTAAAGTTGAATGGTGAAGGAAGAAGAACAAAAAAGCAAAAAGGAAGGATTGAAAATGTGTTTCCTTAGCAAAGTGAATCTCCTTTGTTTTTGACAAAATAAAGGATAAATTTCATTATCCAGACCATGTTACATGCTGGAGGCTTAAAAAAAAAAAAACAAACAAAACAACAAAACCAAGCAACCAATATATTTGATTTCAGTAATTACAAAGCATAAAATCATACTAAAGATCTCAAAACACTGATTCATGTTTTACAGCTCTCTACAATCCTTTTCTGTTTTGTTGCCTTTTCTAGGGACGGTAAGTGAGGCACCAGCACTTGTCACTAGACTGCTAAACAAATAATGTGTCTTCTCTTTGCATGGACCACTGGAAGGAAATTGCTGTCTGGTGTTCCTATTACTTCTCCCTTGACATAAATTATGAGCCATTTACAATGACGTAAAAGGATGAATGTTTTTTCTTTGACTGGAAACTTACTTGCTGAATACTCCAGAGCTTTGATTAATGTTTCTCTCCCATTTCGTATGAGAGCTAGGAACCTCAATATAGTTGGTACTTGGTAAATGCATCAGTATAGTGGACAATAATGAGCTGTGGCTGGGAACAACCGAAGGTTTCAAACTGCTAATGGCATAAATAAGACCTGTTACAGTTCTAGAGGCCAAATTATAATGGGAAACTCCTCTGTCTTCAGTCATGATGGTGATGGAACAAGCTACTGTATACTCAGAAATTTTGAAAATGGAATACTAAATACAACACCGCACCAGTAGTTGTGGTATCTGTCTCCTATGACTGGGAAGTACTTTACTGAGATATTTCTTCTGTGTTAAATTATTAATAGCTGTTATATTGTCTTGGAAAAAAAGCAGATACGTGAGAAGGTCTGTGCCCTGGAGGCACTAGCTGGTAGTGAACCTTGTGTCTGGAGGCCCCAGGCAATGCAAACACAGCCAACATTCACAAGGAAGTGTAAGGAATTTCTTGCACTAGTTTGCACAACTAGATTTAGGTTAGATATGAGGAAGTTCCTTACTGTGAGGGTGGCGAGACAATGGAACAGGTTGCCCATAGAATCATGAATGTTCCATCATTGGAAGTGTTCAAGGCCAGGTTGGACAGGGCCTTGGGTGACATGGTCTAGTGTGAGGCATCCCTGCCCATGGCAGGGGGTTGGAACTAGGTAGTCTTTAAGGTCCCTTCCAATCAAACCATTCCATGATTCTATGAACAATGCAGGGACATCGGTTTCCATACGCAAGCCAGCTATGATGGCAGAAAGAACACAGCAGAGGAAAGGGAGGGTGATCTATTGTTTTGACCAGTTGTTTTGGTGTGGGGTTTTTTTTGGGGGGGGCGGGGGGAAAGTTGGAAACTACTCGTTACTAATATCTATTCAACTAGAGTAATATTACCGGCACATTATTAAACCCATTGGAAGTAAATTTCCTTTCTTTTCTCCAAGCTCCAACACTGTGCTATCTAAGTGACATTTCAAAGTCTGAAGGCTCAAGCATGTACATTTCCCTGTTCCGTATGACCAGAGATGGATGTCTGAAAGTCCATAAAATAATGTCTGAGGCCAGAGACTGGGGGTTTACTGTCTAAAGAAAACCTTTACTGTGTAGAAAGGGGAAGTGGAGCAGAAGAGCCTGTGAAATGACACCTGGAAGAGATGCAAGGAGCCCATTTAATCCAGCCCTCTGAATGTCTGCTGGTTTTGGTTCACAAGCGAGTTTCCTTAATGTTCATATATTTCCTTATGCACCAGCTTCCTCAAGGGCAAAGTCTGTACACTTGCCAATCTTTATAATATAAATTAAAATATAAGTTATAATATATTAACCAATAAACATACATTCACACTGCCATATATATGCATGCAAGCACATAAATAAAATTATAGTAACTATGTATGAAGCAGTAGTTGTATGACACATACAAAAACATAATTTAAAAGATAAAAGGATCACCGAGGTTGCTGAAAAGAATGGATGAAGCTATACTACGAGGTTACTTGGCCGGGTGCAGGCAAAAACACTTATCATTTCATAGGTGTTATGTACCAAAGGGACCATTAGGACTATTTAGTCTAAAATTTTACATAACAGAAGTTATAAATGTTACAAAACATTTTCCAGATCTTAGTTGCAGTCTTGTAACATCAGCCCAGAGGAAGACAAAAGAGGTAACAATGCAATATTTTTCTGTTGTTTTAAGGAGATAGACAAAGCAATACAGGCCTTACCACATCAATCACACTGTAACAGATACATTCCTGTATCCTGTCAGAGAAAACTATGAATACAGTTAAAAGACAATTATGCAAAAGCACGTCTATGGGGGAAAAACTGTTAGTTTCTGCAGGCATTGCAGATTTTCTTTAGGCATCAGTGATTGAATTGTCCAAATAAACCCCTCATCAATATTAAAAAGAAGGCTATATTAATTACACAATAAATTATCTAGTTCTTGTTCATTTGATTAAACATAATGAAAAATTGAGTCAGTCAGTGGAAACAAGGTTTTAGATATATCTTCTTAGGCATGCCTGTGTCTTTAGAGTATGTAGTGAGGCAAATAGGCAGGTCTGAACCACCACCCTTGGCACAGCCATTCTGAATTCCTCCTTTGCTGCAAGTGCAAACTCCTTCTAATTATAGTTCTTATAGCTCAGAATTAGTCCAATGTTGAGACCTTAGTAAATTTTGAGGTGGCACAACAAATTGTAACACTAACATGTAGCTGCTAAAAATGGAAAAGCTACAGGTATTTTACTTTTTTCCAGTATATCACTATATATTATAAAGTATTCAAAAATCTATATTAGAGGGACACTCAGAACACTTAGAATGCATTTGCACATAAACAAAGAAAATAATTCTTAATGAAAGACCTAGTGTCTTCCTCAGTGATTTTCAAATCCTGTTTTGATAATCAAATTATGGAAGCTCCAGTTAAAGAATTGGTTTGCTAAATCAGCTTTAGGCTCCATTAAGCTCATGGGGGTCCAGTCATCTCTTCCGAAGCTTGAAGTATGTGCAGCATTTCCCCCTCAAATTATGTTTCACTAGAACTGGGATCATTCCACATACCAGAGAATTGAGCTTACTCTTGTTCTGCATGGCCAAACTAGGTCTTCTTATAAAACTTTAATTTGATTTAAGCTCCCATAAAGTTAAAGCAGTACAAATGCTATTATCTATTTTAGTTTGAGTGTACACAAAGAGTATTTAAGTTCAATTTAAACTATGCCTCAGACTACCAAAGATTCAGATACCTAGTCAAGTTATCATTGTTAAACAAGTCACTAGTCAAAAACTAGGCTATGACAGTCTGTCTGCCCAAGCCTATAGCAAAAGGAAGCACTGTCACTTACATTAATCTTGTTTAACTGTGACTTAAGTAGACTTAACTCACTACTTGTCATGTCTGAAGAGTGCATAAATGAGTTGACATGGTCATGGTCGAGCTGACACATGACAGGCTAACTTGTACGTCTATTCCTTAAATTAATAGGAAATCATCCTTTTGGTTTTCTTTGATTAAATTTATTTTTAAATTACTCCATTAGTTAAGAGAAACAAATCCTTTTTTGTGTTTCCATAGCAACGAGCTAACTGGCATTTTTTCAGGTGGGAATTATAACTTATACATTGATTTAATTAACAGAAAAAAAAGGAAGAAAAAAAAAGAATAAATGGTTGAATTAAGAGAATGTACCTATCACATGCAGAAAAATATTGCTTTTCTTCACAAGGCAACAGTTTCACAAAAACAAACTCATCTTCCTTTTGAAATAAAATCTGTCTTTGGAACAAGATGCTACCCAATAATTTATGTTTTCATTAAATAGCTATTTAATTTTGGCCTGCCCATCTGCTAAATTTGTGGTTGCATAGTTGGCATTGCTCCATGAACTTTGAGAAAAGTACTAATTCTTAACTGATAAAGAGCCAAGCAATTTCTATTCATCACTTTCACAGTGATTTTTATTTTCTTGCCACTTTCTATCATGTAATTTCCTTTCTTTACAGTTCTCAGAAATAATTATTTTTCCTTACTGAAAAAGAATTGCTTCCAGTGATAAGTAGCTTTCTTGTGCATTTAATTAATACCAAACAAGGAAGCACTGAAAACATAAGCAGTTCCATAAACAAAACAAAAAAAAAAAGGGGGACTATCATAGGTTAATATAGCGTGGAACGCAAATATAAAACTCTAAAACAAATGCAATAAAAAAATACCCACGGGGTTAATAGCTGTGATTACATTAAGTTAATTTTCCCCAAACAATTTTCTATTTCCTTTTCCTCATCTCAGCAATTATTCCCAAATTCTATCTTAAGCAAATCCACGGCATAGTTTCTGTACTAATCCAGAAAAGAAAATAACTTATACCACTACAGCCCATTAAATGTGATATAGACAGTAAAATTATTACTAAGACTTCAAGTTACTGCTGTGTAATTAGAGCATCAAAAAATATGAAAGCCAGAATGCCACATGTCAGATGCCTTGTCTTCAGGACAGCAGTCTGTACCAGGCTCAGAACTTCCAGGCCTGCTTTTAGAAGAGTTCTCAGTACCTTGAAAGAACAACTGAACAAAAATACAGAAAGGAAATGTAACCCCCATTTTCAAGAA
>NW_009915827.1:6533-7302 GCF_000696875.1 Nestor notabilis | reverse complement strand
CTTCAGTGGAGAAGTCAGATGTGAGGAGAAGTGACGCAAGTTCCAGGTGGACGATGAGAGCAATGTTGGGTGGGGAGGTGAGGAGCGAGGTGCTCAGTGCAGCGCTGGACCTTAAGGGCTGCTTTTCCTGCCTGTCCAGGCCTCTGCAAGAGACACTCGGGATCAATGGAAGAGGAATTTCTAAACTGAAAAGTAATAAATTAAACCCTTTTAAATAGCTTTTATCAGATGCTCTTTATAATCTTCATGCACTCATAAACCTCCCAAATTCCCTGGAAAACAATCTGAAAGACCTGACAAAACCAACAGTGTTTTCATATGGGTTTTGATGAGTCCCATTGGTGTATTTGGGCTGGAGTCCATGGACCTCAGGTACTGAGAGGAGAATGAAGAAACCTCTCAAGAAGTCCAAGTCAGAAACAAAGCCCCAAGTCCCTTCAGCATTAATGGGCCTCACTGAGGGCTGTTAATGACAAAGCCTCCCCAGGGACTCGTTAAAGGAAGTAGCTGCAGGCTGTGATTAAAGGGAGGCAAAGGGCAAATGCAGGTGTCTGATGGTTTGTTTGTTTTGGTTTTGTTGATGAAGCAGAAAGGCCAAGCCCTGAGCACAGCCCTTGGAGAAGTAGAGCCTGAAATCCTGAGAAGGAAAGTTCTCCTCACAGGTCTTGATGAAAGAGGCAACTGCCAGAGCCCAGGGGACAAAGACCTTTTGTTCTTTTGGGCCTTTCAGCCTGGCCACAACCCTCAGTCGTCTCTGCTCAGGCTCTCC
>NW_009915827.1:5782-6482 GCF_000696875.1 Nestor notabilis | reverse complement strand
ATCTTGCTTTCCCACCTAGCTCTCACCTGGCATTTCTGTACCTTCACTCACATCTCTCCACCCATCGCTGTCTGATCCTTGAAACACAAAGCCATGGGCAGATCCAGACTCCTTCTGGGTGACCTCTTGCACCACAAGTCCATCTTGTGAGAGACATTTCTCTTTCCTCACATTCAGTCTGAACCTTCCAAGGTGCCTTTTATAGAGGTTTCCTTCTCTTACCACTAGCAAGAAAATCTCCATCATTTCTGAAACCATCCTTCAAGTAGTTCTAGGCTGCTCCTATATTGTCAGTAATAGCTGGAGTGAATATCCCTCAGCAAGGCCATCTAAAAGAGGCTTCTAAAGGAATGGGTGATGCCATCAGTATTGAGAACTAAGCACCGTGCGAGAGCAGTGGGAAAAGCCAATGATGTGGATTGAGAACTTCTTGGCAAGAGCCAAAAGGAAAGGTTGTGTCCTTGATTGCAAGGTACCCCATGCTCTGGGGACAGGGCACCTCGTTTGGGACAGCTTCCTGCCTGTAGCACCCTCTCTGCTGCGCACACCCCGCTTTCTGCCTGCACTCACAAGTGTCTCCCAGAACCTTTGCACTTCCCCTGCAGCAGCAACACCTCACTCCAGGAGGTTCCTGCATCCTCCAGGCTCAGGGATGGTTCCTGCGTTCCAGGCAAGTTTGGGTAGTGGCGGGGGGGGTGAC
>NW_009915827.1:3157-4862 GCF_000696875.1 Nestor notabilis | reverse complement strand
GCAGTGTTCAGGCACCCCCAGCAGTGGGCATACCCCAATGTGCCACGCTGAGGCATGTTCTCATGAGGGAAACTTCTCAGGTAACCTCTGGTTTGTCCAGGGTCTGCAGGCACACTCCAAGAGACACCTGCTCCTCTTCCACCTATGGACACCAACTGCTCTCCATTGCTGGGCTCAGTCCTGCTTGTAAGGATGTCTTAATGCCCTGAACCATCACCTGGCTTCTTGCTGACTTCCCTCCACCCTCTCTCACCTCCCTACACACTGCTCATTGCCACTAGTAACTAACTGAAGAGTTAAGAAGCTCTCAAGGCTTTCCTCAGGGGTGACCATGTTTCTCCATTCACCATTGACAGATTCTGGAAAGGCCAGTTAAGGAAACCCATCCAGATGTGTGAGGGGAGGACTTTCCTGAGGCACCTCTGTGCTCTTGCAGGTCTAAGTGCTTTTGCAAGGCTACAGGAGTTCATTTGGCACCATTCTTTTGGGGTTCGTTTCTTGAAACACAAAGCTTTGGGCTGATCTGGACTCCCCCGGGCTGCCTATTGTTCCACAGCACTTCGTCGTCCTGAGAAACTTCATTTCTTTAATGTTATTGCTGTCATTCACTCTTACTTGACAAGGTAGCTCTAACTGCACCGTGGAAACCTCTGGCGTGAAGCTGTTAGACCAGTGCTGCTTCTCTCTTTGCTGACTGTTATCATTTAATGGCAACAGCTCTCTACGGAGAGGAATGCTTCTTTCCATGGGTACTCAGAGAAACCATTCCTGTGCTTGGAGGAGGCTGTCCTGTGATGCCTGTCAGACTTGCTCATGCTCCTTCACCATCAAAGTGGCTTCCCATGGAACCACCATGACCAGTCCCAAAGCAAGTCCAAGTCTTCTCCTCTGGAATCCAGTCTGTTCTCTGCTGCTGGCCTTCCTCATGCCCTTTAGCATCTGAGTCCCCACTATTTCATGCTCATGATGGCCAAGGCTGACAGTGATGGTCACATCCTGACCATCTTTTCCTTGGTGGACAGGATCAGGTCCAGGGCAGCATCACCCTTGTTGGCCCACCTTGCACGTGTGTTAAGAGGTTGTTCCAAGACCCTCCAGACTGTTGCACCCTGATGCTTTTCCTGGCCAGGGAATGCCGGGGCAATTCCAGTTCCAAAGGAACCTGCTCATTAACCTGGAGACTTCCTCAGGTGCTGACAAAAGACCTTTTCTGTTTCCCCTCCCTGGTCAAGTAGTTTGTAACTGTGGGCACAATGTCCCTCTTAGCGACTCCTCTGATCCTCAGTGACAAAAGCCAACCCAACCTGTTGCCTGTCACATAGAGGACCTCCATAAATCCAAGCTTCCCCTTCACACAGGAGGCATCCATATCCTTCTTGCCTCCATGCTATGACTCCTGGGGTTCCAGCCATGTAAAGGAACATGAGATGATCTGTACAATTCTCTCCTGACAGTGCTAGATCTAAGGAACAGCATTTTAAATGATACCTCCCAGAGTCCAGTACTTTTCTTCCTGGGACAAGAACAGACGAGCACGTCCTGGAGAAAAACATTCTTAGAGCACCTTGGAGGCTTCCCTTTGGTCCCACGGACTGGTAAGGGTGTAGTTTACACCAGTAACTCCTGGCTTGATCCCCATCCATTGCTGATTCTTCCCCTTTCCCATCCAGTGTCCTGCCTCAAAGCACTAAGGCCTGGGAGCCCT
>NW_009915827.1:1444-2924 GCF_000696875.1 Nestor notabilis | reverse complement strand
AAGCCACCCCAACCTGCTCCCTGTCACATAGAGGACCTCCAGAAATCCAAGCTACCCCTCCATGCAGGGGGCATCCCCCATCCTCATCCTTCTTGCCTCCATGCTATGACTCCTGGGGTTCCAGCCATGTAAAGGAACATGAGATGATCTGTACAATTCTCTCCTGACAGTGCTAGATCTAAGGAACAGCATTTTAAATGATACCTCCCAGAGTCCAGTACTTTTCTTCCTGGGACAAGAACAGACGAGCACGTCCTGGAGAAAAACATTCTTAGAGCACCTTGGAGGCTTCCCTTTGGTCCCACGGACTGGTAAGGGTGTAGTTTACACCAGTAACTCCTGGCTTGATCCCCATCCATTGCTGATTCTTCCCCTTTCCCATCCAGTGTCCTGCCTCAAAGCACTAAGGCCTGGGAGACCTTTCTGGTGGGAAATGAGGCAAAGAGGAGATAGGCTGTCTGAGATCTTCCTGCATGTACTCTTGATTTACTTAGTGGTGCTGTGTTACCTTGTTTCTTCTTTCACTGTTCCTGAACTAGCAGCAGCTCATCTTGGTGCCCTTGAATTCCCATTTGAGTTTCACTGATCTTTGCTTTGACCCATCGCTGTGCTTGGAGGATGCTGTCTCTGAAGGCCAGATGGACCCAGGCACACAGTTAAAATGCTTGGGCTGTTTCTTGCTTGAATTATCAAGGGAGTGAGTAAAGACCCTGCAGTGATGTCCTTTGTGTTCACTCAATGCTTGCAGGTAATGCGTTGCTGAAAGGACAGATCTGGCTTCACTGATAGCACCTGATGGCTGATGCCTCTGAGTGCTACAAGAATATTCCCAAAGACATTGTCTTGTCCTGACCAGAAACAGGAAGAATCCCACCTTATGTGGGTTTCTGGGGTGCATGGGAAGCAGCTGAGTCCCCTTTCCAGACCCAGGCCTACAGTCCCAGGAGGAAATGACACAACTAACCATGCTGAATCCCTTCCTTAAGCAGGGGTAAAGGAGATCCCTGCCTGTCCTATTCTGCCTGTCCTGTCTAATGATGGGACAAGAAACAGGCTGCCCACAGAAGTGATTGGGTCACCATCCCTGCAGGTATGTAAAAATCATGGAAACTGGGGACATGGTCAATGTGTTCTCAAGGTTTTTTCCAGCCTCAATGATTCTACAGTTCTAATAAAAGCTGATGTTTAGACCGAACTCTGACTCTCAGCAGAGAAATGACACTGTGGAAATAAGTGTGTCTCCCAGCTGAGGGAGGGAACAGCAGTGCTTGCTTCAGGCCATTTCCCGTGGTGTTCCCCTGGAGCCCCAGGGAGCCCTGGAGGGAGCCCAGAGGGGCAGAGGCAGTGCTACCGTGGGCTGGACCTCTGCTGCTGAGCTGAGCCGGGCTCCTGGAACACAGATGGATGCTGTCAAGCGGGCAGTGCTGCAGAGAGACAGCTCTGCCCAGGAGCAGGGCTGGGGCACTGCCTGCAGGCACCG
>NW_009915827.1:868-1366 GCF_000696875.1 Nestor notabilis | reverse complement strand
CCAGCCCGGTGCGTGGTAAGGCTCTGGGTGCAGGGCAAGGCAGCTGCAGTTCCTGCGGGGATCTCCTCAAGCTGCTGTCTCGGACAGTCCCTGGGATCTGTCAGGAGGACTCTCTTAGTTTCTGTGTGAAGATAAGGAGGAGGAAGTGCTCCAGAGCAGGGCTTCCCTCTGCACCATGCGAGGGCCAGGGCATGACGGCTGACTTCTCTCGGGGTTGGCTGTGGAGGTGCATGTGGGTGTGCAGCCAGGGACTGTTCAAGAAGCACAGCAAGGCTATGAAAGGCTCACTGAAAGGGAAGGATTCTGTTCTATCAACCTTCTCTGCATTTTCTGGGTGGGCAGTGGGATATGGAAATGAACGTCTTAATTCAGGAGAAGGCACCGAGATTCCAAATCTATCAGAATAGTTACTGTTAGAGGTGAATAACCAGGGAGCATCAGAAATCAGCACATGCACAGACAGCATCAGGATCACTTTTCCAGACTCACCAGGGCTGG
>NW_009915827.1:0-620 GCF_000696875.1 Nestor notabilis | reverse complement strand
AGGTGCCTGCTGGCCATGTTCTGCTGGGCAAGGAGCTGTCTGTCTCTCTAGAAAGTGCAGGGCAACTGAGAACCAGAGTGATGGACTCAGCAGCAATCTTGAGTAGGCACTAACCCACAGTGGAGACCTTGTGTCTGTCTCATGCTGAGACTCTCCACAGTTGCCTTCAAAAGATTAGGAATTTTATAGCTAAAAGAGTCACTTGTCAGATGTGACACTGGGAAAACAAAGAAACCAACCATCCTCAGACACAACCATGACCAAGTCACGCTGAGCCTCTCCTTTGCAGCCCCAAAGTGTTTAGAGTCGTGAGTGTGTAAATTGAATTTCTGTATCTAACCTGTCCTATGATAGTGCCCCATGCCCAGAGGCAGCTGAAGTTCAGCTCTTTGAACCAACAGGGCTCCCTGGCTGGCACCAGAGTCCAGTTGTTCTTTATCTATTTGTCTTTTCTCTAGCTTTTATTTCAGAGCTCTCTGTGTGTGCAGTAATACTTGGGCCATCATAGGGGCAAGTGCAGGGCACCTGGGAACCAGACTGATGGACTCTGCAGCTTTCCAGACTATTCACTAAACCAGAGGCTACTGAGCCCTTTTATCTGGCCCTATAGCGACTGCCAG
>NW_009915826.1:0-6776 GCF_000696875.1 Nestor notabilis | reverse complement strand
TGAGGCACTGGAATGGGCTGTCCAAAGAAGCTGTGAATGCTCCAACCCGGATGATGTTCCAGGCCAGGTTGGACAGAGCCTTGGGCAACATAGTTTAGTGTGTGGTGTCCCTGCCCATGGCAGGGGGGTTGGAACTAGATGATCTTAAGGTCCTTTCCAACCCTAACTATTCTATGATTTATGATTCTATGATTCACATGTAGGGCTTCTGTTTGACAATTTGTTTTTAACTAATACAGCTATCAGTAGGTATCAACATCTTTTGTGCTTTTGACTGTGCTTTTAAAAGATGGTAATAGAAAGTACGCTCTGGAAAATAGACTGTTATATGACTTTCATGCCCTTTTTCCCTCTCTAGAACGTTTTCACAGAGGTAATGAAAATCAACTATATCCTCATGTGATGAACAACTTACCATGTGTTAACCCAATGACAGGTAAGATGTCAGAAGGGTTTCTCATCTTCCTGTTAGAACTGAAGTTATTAATTTCCTTAAAACTGTTTAAAGATGTGCTTTCACTTTTCTTTTATAGCTTTCCCCTTAACACCCTTTAAGCACATTGGTTAAAAAAGGACAGTGGGATTCCTGTGAACAACTAAACCACAGAACTAGCATATGAAGCTACTTAGAAAAATTTACAGCATAAAATCATTTCTTGTGAAAAGAATGAGCATCAAAGCTGTAATTTTAGAAAGTGATAGAGAAGCTCTGTTTTCTATCTTAACTATTTTGCTTTCTGCTTCACAATTCAATCCAGTGTCATTACATAGGTTCAGAAGGTGGTGGAATGGTAAAATGAAACACACTGGAATGTTTGAATTGTTAATTTTGCTGTTTACGTAAAGAGTAACAAGGGATCAGGGCACATACTGTGCATCCTGAATAGACAACAAATAGACCCTATAGCTAGATGCTGCTCACTCTGAAACTCCATGTGGACACCCTTCATCTTTCATAATGCAACAGAACCTGGCTCACTGAAGAAATCAAAATGGGCAACATTGCAGAAAATCTTAAACCTACAAAGAGGAGGGTAATGTCACTCACAAGAGCAACCCCATTCATGCTCAAAGATGTCTGAAAACTGAGACTATAAGACAGTAGTTATTTTATTGCTAGTCATTAACAGGAGGGGGTGGAACAGTCTTTAGTTTTCAATTTGCTTCATAAAACCACAATCCATTAAAAACCAACTAACCATACAACAAGAAATAAAGGTTATGTCTTACCAGTTTCAAACTGAAGCACTTGTAAAAGTAGTGACATACTTAAAAGAAATCTGCAATGCAAAGATAAAGACACGTGAATAATGAATTCACAAAAACCTTATTAAATTATAGCATGAAGTTAGCAAAATGTAATTATAACTATAATTTTGGAACATATAATGGGAAGGGAAGTAAGCCGTTGTCTACATACAAAACAAATATTAAGAGAGAAGAAATCCCCCTAAGTTTTAAGTAAGTACTAGAAAAAGAGGTGTGAAACATACAAAATACAAGAATTTACTAAGCAAATAGATTCCTAGATTCATATAAGCAGATAGGTTCATAGATTTGTTTCTTCTGTAAGCAGTAGCAAACATTTTATAGATTGTACTTTTATTATTATTAAAAAATAAAAAATCTTACCTAAAAAGACTTAATTTTTTTTCTCTCTGCCTGTATTTGTCTCCTTTCTTTGCACATGAAATTCCTCTGCTATAACTTTGTACTGCTAGTTACACACACAAAAAAAAAATTAGTTTGACAGGGAAGTTCTGGTGAAATATAGAAATGAAAGTAAAGCAAATCCTCTGCTTATCATCCAAGAAAAAATTGATGTACTTCACTGTCTGAGCTTTAACAGTGTACTCCCTGCAGCAAGTCATTTTCAGATGATCAACACCTTTCTACTCTCGCCTCCCATTTCCCTACTTGACCTCTCTTCATTAACCCAGCAATTTGCGATGACATTGGTTGGTGGATTTATCACAGGGCCTGCTCTGAAGTGGTCTCTGGGGGCAACAGAGCTAAAGGTAAAGTGAATTTCCTATGTGAAGGCTGCTTTTCCTTTTTTCTGTTTTTCATTTTCTTTTGTCTTAAAATGTAGTACGATCGCCATGGCTCAGGTCTGGTTAATGATATAAATGTAGAGCCATATGGTCAACATATTATAATTGCTAGAATAAATCAGGATTTGATCTGAAAGGTAATATTTAAAACTTGATTCTCTTGTATTAATTTCTATTTTCTGTGTGGCTTTTAGGTTTAGAGAGAGTATATTTTTTTATGTTACATGTAGCATTTTCAAGATCAGTTTATTTTAGCTTGATGGTATTAGGGTCTCAATATTACTGTCCTGGCAGGCAAGAAAAATAATTTTGAACTTTTTCTGGCACACATTAAGTGCCAGAATTTGCCCTGCTTTAACTGAACAAACGTCCGCAACCTAGTGCAAGTTTGTGTGGAAACCACTGCAATGAAGCCTGTCTCCCTCCTGGACATTTGTATGCCTTAAAGATCATGTCTTTCATATACCATCTGCAACAGTGTCTAATCTCTGCTGTTTTGAAATAACTGGTTGGCCTCATCAGAAAATGTTCTTCAAAAAGCTGAGTTAGGCCTGAGCCTTTTGGCTTCACTTGGTTTGCATTTTGTTTCTTGTTCTTGCTTTTATTTTCTAGCTTCATCTTTTCCAAAGATTGCTCTGCACTCACAAGCAGAACAATCATTGAATTTCTGCTAAGTGAAGAACAGTACTGTCATGTGATTATGTGGTACCAGCAGTTTAGATTAACAGCTAAATTGACATGCTGGGAAGAAGGCATATGGGTTTTACATACAGGGAATACTTTTCAGAATTTTTTGCTGGATTACAGGAATTTGATCAGAGATGGAACCAGTGTCCTGTTGCTTGTTTAGTTTTGTCCTTCGAGTTCAATTGGCAAAGAGCGCTATTTAAGAAGCGTAGTGAGGAAGGAGTATCTTTACTCTATTGGACTAATTTTCCAAAGCAAGTCATTGTTTCTTTAATGATTTACTCACAAAACAGATGTTATCTCTTCCCACCATACCTTCCACATGCACACATACAAACGACTTTGAAACAATTACCATCCTCACTATCCTGAGACAATTTAAGGAGAGTAAGACTTCCAAATTGAAGCGGTGGTAATTTCTATCAACTTTGATTTAGGTTAATGATTGTAAATAATAATTAGTAGTTGCTATTTGAACACCTTGTCATTGAAAGCTCCCCAGTGATTACAGCACAGCTAGGTCATTTAGATGAAAAGTTCCCCTCATTCCAAGGCAAATGAGCAGGATTTGTGGCTGCAATCTAGAGCCTTAAGCATGACTTAAACTTTTGCATGCCTTGAATAATCCCACTGGAAGTGATTCAGCGCACTCTAGCACATTTGTCTTGTGTGAATTACTGTTTCACCATTTTGTGTCTCAAGATGAAAATTCCAACAGGCAACGTGATAGATGAATGATTAAACCCCCTAACATTTCCTTTTTTATTCTTTACAACATTTATCTATTTGTTAAATTATATTTAATTAAAAATTAGGATAAATATGCAGTTGCTGTAGTCAGCCCTGAGGAGTCTAGGATTACCACAAGTGTACTAAGTGGAAAATTATCTTGGTTAGTTACCAGTCATTACTAGGAAGTTCAAAGTCCTTGCTTCAATACTTCAATCAAAGCCTGTTTGCTTTCTCTACTATCCTGTCATTTCTTTATAGTTTGATATCTGCTAAGGTTTATTAGTAGGGAATTTATTTTGACCAGTGATTTTCTTAGAAATCTTAATGTAAAATCAGTTTATTGAAGATTGTTTTGAAATACTAACTACTGTTTTAAACTCTTTTTTTTTTTTTAATAAACAGAAGTATCATTAAACCTCAAAGTGGGTTTTTAAAATATTTTTCTTGTTAAGATAAAAATAAATATTTACTGCTTTATCTTTTGATTTCTTTTTTATTTTTCTGCAAGACAAAATTGAAAGGCAGTGCTTTTGGGTAGATGAAATAAAATGTAGCAGCTTTTTAAAACCTGATGTCGCTCAGCGTAGGAGTGTGTGGGTGTCAGGGCAGAGGGCATGGAAATAACAAGGCAGTTAACACAAAGATTGTTCCAGTTTATCATTGCTAGGTCTTATCGTGGGTGGCCCTTTGCTTTACTGTGTGTCTGTGGTTTTTCTTGAGAACATTGGAACATAATTATTTTTTTTCCAGTTCTATCAATATAAATTAAAGATTTCCTGAACTTGCTTACTTCTTAGATGTGCACTGCAGTTTCTTTCTTGTTGGTGTGTATTTAAGACAAAGGTATGATCAAATCCAGTATTCCTATATCATAACAGTGATTAAAACTATTTTAATCGCTATTCACTGTATTCTAACCATAACTGAGCATGAGTAAAGTGAGTAAAGCTGGTAAATTACACTTCTTCCAAAGACATCATCCAGAAAGTGCTAATGTTCCCTTACCTGCCTGTTGTTTCATATCTCTGTGGTTCAGTTCCCCATTTACAAGAAACCAGATGAAAGTATTCCATTGCATCAGAAGAGCATTATGAGCTCTTCATAAAAGTGATGAGTTACATAAAGATATTCATAAACATATTGCTGAGAAAGTAGTGTTATAAATGACTTCAGGATAACTGCCTATCTAATGGTTAAACCATTTTCAAAACAGTTGCTAAGATTATGGTTTTCATCTTTTTGATACACAGACTATACCAGGAAAATGCAGCTGTCTGACTCTTGTAAAGATGATGTATAACTCTCTTCTCCCTAAGCTTATGGAAATTTTACCCTGGGTCACTGTTGTAAAATGTTAGTTTCATATTCTACATTTGGCTAGAGAGAATTTAGGCACTCACCTGCACATTTGTGCAGCCCAGTGGCACCATTATGTAGGCATTTCTGCATGTGTGTTTTGAAAGAAATGAAGGCTCCTAGGATGCTTGTGGCATTCAGGGTTGAAGAGCAGAACAGGGAATTTTAAGAGGTTGGAGTTCTGTAAAAGTAGGTTCTTTGTGCAAAGTAAGTCCATGGTGAAGGTAAGAAAAAGAAAACAAACAAACAAAATCAGATGTTAAAATAAAAATTTACAGGCAAAATTTATATGGAAATTATACTAATCCTTATGATTCTTCCTGTTGTCAAAATTTTTAGGGGAATTAGGAGGAAATCTCTCTTTAGTGGGTTTATTTTTTTTCTTTGTGATGAGAACAAATGAGTTACCCAATGCAAAGAACTGGTATACTCAACCTGGACAAACCCTCACATTATAAAACTGAGCATGGGTGCCAATATGTTTTCTCTTTGGATTATGTCTGTTTTAAATGCAGGTAAACCCCATATGTTTCATTCAGTGTACTGCAATATCGTAGTAGATGTGACTTGATCTATTATTGGCATTGTCCAGTCAAACAAATATAAATTGAAACTTACTAATTGGTGTTTAGGAAAATCCATTTCCCTGCCAAGTTCAAAATGAGAATATAATGCCTTGTTTTTCAAGAGCTGCCTATTTCGAAGAGAGGTCATGCATGGTACTGATACAAATAAAGTGAGAGTTAATTTCTTGTTAATGAGTTGAAGATGTCAAAAGGACAATAGCTTTAGGGCTCAATTATGTGTCTGTAGAAGCAGATGAGAGTGGAGAAGAACAGATCAGTTTAGGTTTTTTCCTACTTAGCCATGTTTTATCATAGAAATGTCAATGGCTTCCTCTTTTAAAAGTCCTTTGGACTCACACCTGCTGTTTATGAAATAAATGGTTTCGTATTTGGAAATGTACATGTAAGGAGTTTTTTTGAGTTAATTTAGCGCAGTTTATTTCTGTGACTTGTGTTACAATTTGACCCCACAAATATTTGTATTGGTAATCTGAACGTGCACAGAAATGTGACACAGGGCTAAGAGCCAACATATGGTGTTTAACTTCACCCTGAAGTTGCACCAATCATCTTCAGGACAAGAATATTTCTCAAAGGATTTTACTTTTGAAAGATGCTGTTTGTGGATTCACAAAAGTTCCAGACACTGCCTCACACTCTGCAGGTCCACACCTGGAGTGACCCCTCCTGGTATTTTTGTGCGTAGATTTTGTCACCCTAGCAGTGTCTTGCCTCACAAAGGAATACACAACCCAAGAGAAGGTAGGAGAGTATCCATTTCTGTTATAAGACACTGTCTTCTTCATCTTTATGTGTGAGGCTGGCCAGGGGAAATGTGTAACTGCATCTCTCAGGGGCTATAGGACATGATATACTGGCCACACAAAAAAATCTTCTATGTATTCTGAATAAAAACAGTGTGGTAGAGAGCTCACTAACAGACAGTATGAAAATGTTACAGAGGAAACTTTTTTTCTCTGTGTGCTTTGTGCAATGTTACGGTACAACTATAATTGAGGTTTTCAGCTATTTCCTTCTGGGATTAATTATATACTGCTGTTAGAGACAGAGGTAAGAACATTCATCTGAATATTCACTGTTTAAACCTCGATGATGAAGATGGTTGACTTGAAGGTTTATACTTATTTTCCTGATATATCAGCTTCACCTTGTTTATGCTTATGGCTGTCTCCTGCTCTTTCTTGTCTTGCCTGTTGTAGTGCCTCCAGCTGATGCACTGCATCCCTCCCCTCATGCTTTCAGAAAATGGGTATTAGCAGGTCTAACAATGAAATGTATCTCTTGGCATTATGTTTAAAGAATAAGCAGATGTAGAGAAAGATCTTAAAATAATAAAAATAGTAATATAGTAATAATAATA
>NW_009915825.1:0-3285 GCF_000696875.1 Nestor notabilis | reverse complement strand
AAAACAGCCAATGAACTCAATTGTATGCTGTTGCCTGCTATAAAACACACTTATAGCCCACCAGCTAGATGTCTCCAGGTCACCAGCAACCGACCCTGACTTCCCTCCGATCATCACCCCAATAAAGAATGAATTTTGACAAAACCAGATGAGCTCAACAGTGACGAGACAAGTTTGGCAGTGTCATCAGCAGACAACAGCCCAACACTACACACCTGCCCTGAGAGACTGTTACAAGAGATGGAGCCTGACATCATGGACTGGATGAATTCAGCAGCTTTATAGGGATTTGTCCATGGACTAAGGAATCATCTCTCTCTTTGGGTGTGGGTATATAAGACAAAAGCGATGGTATATTGAAAAATGTGGGATCTGAGCATGACATGAATGGTATGGAATAAGGCGTGGATACTGTCCTGGGTTCAGCTACAGCAGTCATTTTTTCTCCTTCTTAGTACCTAGTGCAGTGCTGTGTTCTTGACTTTCAGCCTGGGAACAATGCTGATAACACCCATGTTTTTAGTTGTTGCTAAGTAGTGTTTATTCCGACCAAGGACTTTCTCCGACCAAGGACTTTCTCAATCTCATGCTCTGCCAGGGAGGAGGGGAAGCCGGGAGGAAGCAGAGTCAGGACACCTGACCCAAACTGGCCAAAGGGCTATTCCATACCACAGCACGTCATGCCCAGTATATAAACTGGGGAGAGTTACCCGGAAGGCCCAGAGTACTGGTTGGGTTGGGCTGGGTATTGGTCAGCAGGTTGTCTCCTCTCCCCTTGTTATTTCCTTTATCATTATTATTGGTGGTAACAGTAGTGGTTTTTATTATACCTTAGTTACTGGAGTGCTGTTATCTCAACCCGTGGGAGTTACATTCCTCCAATTCTCCTCCCCATCCCTCTGGGAGCGGGGGGAGGAAGGAGTAGGGGAGAGTAAGCGAGCAGCTGCATGGTTCCGGGTTGCTGTCTGGGCTTGAATCATGACACGTGGGTTGTATGGAAGATAGTTGTCAAAGGAGTAGGGGAAAAGATGCATTTCACCACAAGGTGATGGTCTTGCTTTGGCAAAGAGTATGCCATGACTTCTGGAGCATGCCTTTGGCAAGCAATACATTCTGTCACTCTGGATCTGACTGTTCATTGCAAATAGAGGTGAGAGTTAAAGTTTTCAGTGCTAAAAATGTTATCATCAAGTTGTGTCTTCCAACTATTATGAATTTGAATGTTCCACAATTGCAGTTTGAGGTTGAGTAAGGAGAAAGTGAAGGTTTGAACAATTTGGATTTAATGTAGGGTGCACAAAATTCGGCAGGAATAAAGAATGTTATTACAGTACTAAAACCCTTGGCTTCTAAAAGCCAGCATCATGGACTTTGAACTGAAATTCAAATGAGAATATTTTTTTGGATAAGGTTATGTTTCATTATGGCAATACTAAGTGTTAAGTTGTTAAACCTCATTAGTGAACAAAAAGATTTTGTTAGCCAAATAGAATAACACGACAGTTAAACACTGAGACCAGGTGAGTTACTGATGTCTGCCTGGTAGCCATAATCTGTACAAGCACTCAGAGGACAAAGAATCAATACTACTCTACTTGGTTGCAAAATAATAGGAACAGTCATGCTGTTTTCCATGTTCAGAGTTTGAATGGAGGTTTAAGTTAGTTATTAAATAGTACAATATTTGCCACTGTGGATGATTTCTTTAATTGCCTCAAAAAGCTTTTGCATGAGCAATCCTTCCATCTTTAGCTTAGTCAAGAACAAGAATCAGACTTGCTATTTCCCAGGAGCCTGTTGCTGGACGAGTTAGAACATGAACTGAATCACAATGTGTGAGAGGGCATAGAATGGCTCCGTTTAGCACCTGCCTCAGGAGTATTAAAAAGTTTCATGTAAACATGAGGAAATAGTCCTACAGTTTGGATCTGTTTTCAGGGCTTTTTGAGGTATGAAGCTGCTGTTCACTGACAAAGAACTGCATTAGATTCTGCTGTAGTTAGTGGTGTTACAACTGCTTGTCGTGTTGTAAAGTTCGCACAAGTTGGTTGGTTGGTTTTGTTTGCTTAATGATGATTGAAATCTGTACTTACAGGAGTGCCCAATACATTAGTTTCAGCCTAAAATACATTGTCCATCAGCAAAAGTCCCTGGAAATTTTGTGTTACTTCATCAGGAATCAAGAATTATTTTATCATGCTGAGACTGCATCAGACTTACTTTCATTTGTGACTCAGTCTAGACTAGACTGTAGTTTGCAGTACACCTAGGCCTAGATGAAAAACACAGTGAGAAATCCAGGTGAGCAGAACAACAATGGAGTGGAATTGGGACCATGTTTTGTAGCAGGTTTCTCGCTTGTCTGCACCAACACAATACCTGAGACCCTTGAGAAGCCCAATAGTTCTGAGGAACAGCAACCTAAAATCTGTTCCTTTTTCAGCATATGAAACAGTGTGTGATCTGTGGATGATATAAAACCAGCTCAAAGCTGAACCTTGGATGACTGTAACCTAAAAATGAAAGCTTAATACACAGCATGTTCAGGCAGCATCACATGAATATATGTGACCTTCCCCTTGTACTGTACAGGCCAAACCCAGTGCTGCTGTAACAAGAGGTAACAGTTCGTCAGTCAGCAAATTTTGTCATATAATGGTAATTTATCTTCATTTATCTATGATAGGTAAAAATATTTAATGAAGTTAGTTGTAACTCTAATGGGACTGAGGTTTATTTGTGAAGAATAAAAGATTTGTTAATGTCTAATTCTATTACTATATTAATGAAATAGCTGACTTTTCTATTAGCACTTAAAGAAACCCTCAAAAAATAAATCACTAAAGCTTCCTTCTGAAAGGAATTGCCTTTTGATGTTTTCTACTAAAAGCAGAAAAATGGCCAGTAGGAGTTCAGTGTAATATAATTTTAGAAAAGAAAAATGTCCACAGTTGGGGAATAAGGAAGTGTTTCTTGAAATATATTACTGTGTTTGATTACCTACACTTACATTTCCCTTTCATCATGATTATCCCAGTTGTTAACACCTGCCTCAAAGGGTTTTTGTCCCCTCAATATCACTAATTGCATGTGCATTACAAAGAAATACTAGATTTCAGAACATTCCAATTTTCTGGTTGCCAGGTCATTTTACAGAACTCCTTGGCAATGCCAAACTCTCTATTAACTTTTGGGCAAGAATTGGAGATTAGTTGAGAGGTTTTAACTGGCTCACTTCCTAATTAGTGTAGCAAATGGTTTGAGGAATGGAAAAACATTATTCAG
>NW_009915824.1:23606-48673 GCF_000696875.1 Nestor notabilis | reverse complement strand
TATAACAGGCAGGGGGGAAAGGGTTTTCCTTATAAAATAAGTAGTATGTGTCCAAATCTGAGCATGTCAAAAACCCAAAGCAGAGATGTGTTGTCAAGGGCAGTGTTTACCAATGACAGCTATGTTCTCTCTCCTTCCCTCTCCTCGCTTGTGCAGTGTGTCATGGGGGATTTCTCAGGTGTATGAGAGGAGCAATTTCATTGCCCCATGTCCACCCATCCATACAGCAGCACCCAGTTCTGCAGAAAAAGGGAGTTTCAAGCAGTCTCTAGCCTGGGAGCTGTAATTCAAGTGTTTCGTATCTCTATCAGAGCAGGGTTCAATCTCCATTTCCTGTAAAGCATCATGATTTTCTTCCTCATTGACCTACAGAATTTCATCATAGAAAGTCATATGAACAAAGTTTAAATAAATATGTTGGGTTTAACCCTGAACTATTTAACTTACGTATTTTAAAAACGTATTTTTACAATAGAATTTCTAAACTCCTCTTTTTTTCAAAATATATATTTGTTCAAAATGTTAGCTAAGTAAAAATTCAAGTAGTATGGGTCAATTGTAGTGAATTTCCTGACGCTTCCCAAGTCATTGAGACTCACAATTACTGCATGAGTTTATTTCATAACTTTAGGCAGAGAATGTAATAAGCCAGTCTCCTCACACTTCCTTTATAGCAAATGGAGGCAAACTGTGGTCTACAACAACACTCAATGGAACTTACTTGCTCCCTTTATTACTGAGAGAATTTAAGTTACGTATCAAAGGTTAGGAAGTAGAAAAGCTCCCAACAGACTTCCTACAAAGGAAGGGCACTACCTGCAACTGCGACCCAAAACCACAAGCCTTTTCCTGGAATATTTTGCCACCAGTCTACTCATTTCTATTCCAAAGCACAAGCTAATAAGAAAAGGATGCAATTTCATCAAGCTCCAGTAGGTAAAAATGCCTCATCTTACATATACCCCTTCCCCCCCCCAAAAAAATCTGTATTACTACTTCACTTTTTCTTACTAGGTTTGAATCCATACCCATTGCTCACAAGGATCCTTCTGCATGTGTAGCTTTCTCTCTCCGTTTGAAGTTGTTTCATTGCACAATAAGCTAAAATACTTCCTCAGGATACAGAAAGGCAACTGTGAGAATAACCAATAGGACAGGCATGTACATTGGATAGACAATGGGGTTTATGTCCCATTATTATCCCATTATGATAACTTCATCTACAAAGTACAGCAGAGCTTAGAGACAAAAGCATGATCCAGGGAGATGGGAGAGGTTGCTTCAAATCTGTTTTCCAGATCAGCTCCATGTTCGAACTATGGGAATACAGCATTAATGGAGCACTACTATCATTGCTTGCTACAGGTACTACTTAGGATTTTAGCCCTTTACAGGCTTAGCAGATTCATTATAAATGCTGTAAGGACAGATACTATAGGGTCTTGGTGGCTATGGAAATATTGTGAGATGAGATTTTATGTATCTCAGAAATATACTCAGTTCAAGGGCTGGCAGCAGCTAGAAGGGGACTTTGAGGATTTAAGGATCAAATATAGGTCCCTAAGTCCTTATTATCTCTGCATTTTCATTTCTTAGAGGTATAATACAGTTAACAGAGATTTTCTACTTCCAAAATTTAATTGTAATGATGAATAAATCAAAAACTGAAAAGTACTTGTATGCCACAGTAAAAAATGAGTGTTTCAATGCATTGCAAATAGATTCAGATTTGTCTTCTACATTTAACCTGATTTGTAATAAATATGCATTTTGATTAAGAAAGCTGGATTGGTCACATGAAAGATATTAACTGTGGTTCTATGTGAGCAGCTGGACTTTCGGACAGGATATACTGTAGAGAGTGATACCTGCAGGATGAAAACTGAGTATAGTGATGTACATATGAAAATGTAAAAATCACAGAAATCTTAGCTGGAAGGAACTTCTGCATGTCTAGTCCAATCTCTCACAGCTGGGCTATTGCCAATACTAAATCAGGTCTGTAAACACAGAAGTCAGATATAGACCATAGAGATGTGTATACATATGCATATACATTTGTATGTATATGTGCATAATTACTGATGGATAAGTATGCAGAAAACAAGTAGAGTAGGAAGTAGGATATGAGGGGTGCCAAGGATACAAAGTGAACCTGGTGGGATGCATTCAGCCTTAAACACATGAGCAAATCCCAGGGGTAAACTCAGCTCCAGAAATGCTGCTAATAAGAGAATGTACCTCAATCTATAAAATTTGAACTATTTCTTTTGGGGATAGAAATAAACAAAAGAAGTAATGCTCAAATTATATTTCCACCCTTGCTAATAGATTCTGGGGAAAGCAGCCAGTGACAAAAGTAACTAAGTGCTGTCAGACTCTACAGCTTTCTCAAGATGGACAAGTTAGGTGACACTACTGAAAGTTTAACCTAAACAGTCTAGGGACTTTGGAAACATAATTTTCCTGTCATACAAATCATCATGAATTATTCAACAGGTAACACATAAGAGAACAAGAAAAAGTACTTAAATTGCATGAGCTTTTTATTTCTGTAGGCCAGAGCATAGAAAAAGTAAGTTGCGATTTCAAAGATTGCTAAGAGAACTAGAGTAGTATAAATACAAGAAACAAATGCCGCTACTTCTTTTTCACAAAAGTACAAAAAGTTTTCCAGAAAATCAGTAACAAGAGAATTCACTTCCTTTTGAGCACCTACAGAATGGACTACACTGGCAATAATTTCTAGGTACGCTGGAAGGTTAAAGGAATTTTTGGACCATGTTCAAGTACCTTTCTGGTACTGAACAATTGCTCTCCCACACAGATATAGGACTCTGCTCTCCTACACTTCATTAAAGATATCTGGAGACAATGTCTCAATGTGTTAAATTCTGTCTACTGAATTTACCACTTTCATTGGTAAATTCCTTACCATTTTCAAAGTAGATTATAATCTTTCTATCTCTGCTAAGATACAGCAGGAAAGTACTCTGAGCTGATCAGATAAATCCAGACTACTTTAAAATACAAGTGGTGCCTGACAACAGACTTTTATTTGGAAATAACAGCTAGAACATTAAGCATTGGTCACACAGAAGAAAATCCCTCCTATAAAAATAAAGGAAATCAGCTAAACAAACACAGGACTTCAATTTATGTATATTCTTTATATATACATTCTTTATATATATATAGTAGACATTCTTTCTAGCAGCTCACTAGCATTTAATTGATCTATTTTGGGGAAGTAAATTATTTACATCGCATGAACTATCAATAGCAAATGCTAGTTGTACTCAAACAGTTCTGGCTGGCAACAGCACACCACAAGACACAACTACAACAGAAAAACACAAGTTCTGTGCAGCTTACCAAAACAGATTATGGAACTACTCATATATTACATGCACTGTTGTTGTTTAATGATATGCTTAAACCCACATTATGCTATCAGACTGTCTATCTGTTCTTGCAGTTTTCTGACATATCAAAATATCCTTCATAAGCAATGTAGTCAACCCTGATGATCCAAACCACTAGATTAATCTGTTTTCAAATCTTATCTGTGTTACAGAATAAAACATTTTTCGAAGTGATGATCTATATAATTATCCATAAGATCAAAGGGTCAAGATATATGTTAATGTTGCAAAATAGGTCTAGCACAGCGAACATTGTGGACAAGTGCTGCTGAATGCCAGATGGCATAAACATAGCACTAATGTGATATTCTTCTGCACATAACCGTAGCTTCACATTCTTTGAAGACACACACCACTGATGTGAATTAGTGCAAATCTGCCCCCTGCAGTCACAAGGCTCCTGTGAACATGGCCTTCATGTCTTTCCTCATGTTTTATATCAGCTGATCCTTGTCAAGATTCAGATATACAAAGGATAGATAGTGCAGATCTCTGGCATGCAGGGACACGGGTTTGGCCAAATGGGAAGCAGGCCATGCAGGACACAGAGAGAAGGCTACTTTCATCACAAGCCAAGACTGTGGGAACTGTTCTAGACATTAGCAGACCTTTATGTAGAAGTTCAGCATGGAAGAAGACGCATAACCTATTCCATGACAGCCAAAGTAAATAGTGCTAGCAGGACTCCCTTATTTCTCTATTTTTGTATTAGACATCAGAAATATTTGCCCATGTCATGGTGACATACATAATTCAGTGGATAAAATATCACATTGCTATTCATTGGCAATACTTTAATATTTCCTCTCCTGTAACGACCAGTTAAGGCAGACTGCTGTATATTTCTCAGGTATGTAATATCAGGGGAAGACAGGCAGAGAAAAAAAAATTTACAAAATTCTTGGGTTCATTTTTAATCACAGCCTGGTTTTCATCCTCAGGCAATTTAATACTACAGTACAGCAAGAATTCCTTAGTGTTTTATAGCTTGGGTCACTGCAGAGAGACATTATCTTTCCATTTCTCTGTCCATTGCAATCATACAGGGCTCACATAGCTGTTCATAGTCAGCCACAAAAGACACACAGCAAGTATAGCATTAGAATAATGTTGGGAAAGCATGGAAGTGTTTTAAATATTTTTAGATAAAAAAAGAAACATTTGCTCAGTTCTGTCAACTTCAGAATAAGTTACACAGAACAGTTGTTTCTTCTACCTTATCTTCTGTTCAATGCATAGACACTAAGAGGGAAAGCCAAAACTTTTTGATGTGATATAACAGGGATATTTGACTTGTTCATGTCTGTTCTGTACCTAGAACAACGTTGTCAAGAAAGAACCGTAATTTTAATAGTTTAGGTAACAGGAGAGAAGTGTCAATCATCATAATTTTTTTCTTATCCTGAAACAACAAAGTAATTTTTGATAGAAGTGCTTTTGCATCTTAAATTTCAGATACATGAAGGTTATTTGTATGCTATAAGTATAGCATCAATAAAACTGCATTTTCTTGTGGAAAAGGGCAGTCCTATCATGTGTTACAGGACTACCTAATTATAGAGTATAGCTGTTGCCAGTCACCTCCTGAAGTCCTATTTAGAAGGAAACAGGCAGAGTGAAAAGCATAGGGTTTAAGGCCAGAAAGGATCATTAGATTAATCAACTTATGTGCTGCAGGCCAAGATGTCTTAATATATTTAGCTACTTACTTACTATGACTAATAATTTATGAATTTGTCTAGTACATTTTTTAGAAAAATCTTAATCTTTAATTCTTTCCTGATGTTTCTAGAGAATCCAACATATCTTTTGAAAAGATCATTAGTGATTTAGGGCCATTCCAAATTTGAATCTGCATAACACCAGCTTCCAGCTTTCGGTCTTTATTGTGCCTCTCCATACAAATTTATTAAGTCCCTTTGTGCCTTTCCCTTGGGAAAGTAATTAAACATGGAAATCCATTCATTACTTGGTAGCCTTTAAAAATCAACTAGGCAGACTGAGCCCTTTAATTCTGTCATTCTAGCATATACTTTCCAACTCCCAGACATTTGTATTCCTTCCCTGCTTTCTCTCCACTTACGCAACAAATCTACATACCTTGGAGCTGTACAGATAAGCTACAAATATGGGGCTATAATGATAAGATAAACACTGTGATGCAACGTATTACAAAGGTAGTGCCTCTTTTGTCTCTCAGTATAAGGCTTCTTAGCAGATCTAGTAAGAACCTAGAACTCTTCCCAGCGTTTTCAGGACGTAATCCTTCACTCTGTGTTTATGGTCTGTATTCAATATTTCAAGTCCTGTAGCTCTAGTTTTGCTAATATTAAAGCAGGTCGGTCTTATAAATCAATCTGGTCATCAAATAAACCATATGATTACCACAGTTTTATGATTACTTTATATGAATTTTACCAGCAATAACTTTATACTTCCAAATCATAAACCAAAAAGATTTAGTAGGCTTTAAAAGCATTAATTGCTTCATAGTGCTTTTTCAACAACTCTCACAATTAATAAAAAGTTGTCATTGACAATTCCTTTAAGATCAGTCTGTTAGCTCTTTGTAGTCTGTCTAAATGCCTTTGGATTCTACATAGACAAAATACAGAATATATAGAGCATAGAAAACAAAATATAAGTGAGATCATGGAAAGGATAAAGGTTATTAAAATGAGTAAAGAGAACATACTGCCTTCAAGAACAGCTGCTTGAATTCACCCAGTCTAGCAGATAAAACTTTACGGGTAAATGTATCTAGAATTGGAGAAAAAAAATCACAAAACATTAAGAGCCCTTTCTTCATGTTGCGCCCCTAACATTGTCATTGTCAGTTAGTATCTCATAGACTGTGAGCCAATAAAGTGAATAGACATCCTCTCCTCCCTCTTCAAGTTTTGTTTTTCTAGACAGGCAGCCTATTAAAGCGAACTGTGCTTCTCTTCTTATTCACTTAACCGAGTTTGCACTGGGACGTGGTAAAAAGGTCGAGAACATATACTTTTTTAGCAAAGACTACAGCCAGAGAACCTCAATACATCCTGGTAACAGAATGCGTTTTCCAAGACGTGGTGGGATTGGAATATCTCGGTTAAAAGTTGCGATGTTACTGATTTGGTTGTGGCTAGCCAAGTCTCATAATTTTCTCCCCATCTTCGTGTCCCTTCTTTCCTATGATTAGATGCTAGAAGGTAAAATAAATTTACTTTTATCAGTGAGGAAGAGTGCTAAATCTTGTAGAGTCAACTCTCAAGGTCACCTCCAACTCTGCTTGTTACCATTGCATCTTCTTTAGTTAATAAGTGACAGGAATTCTATTTAGGAACAACAGATTTAGCACACAGACAGCTTCTTCTAGTGGAAGTTTTGACTAGATCTCATCTTCCTTGAGATAATTTGCAAATATCATGTTGCAAGTTATTATTAGACCTTATGTTGATTTAAAAATAAAAATTCCTCATGACAAAAATATTATCCTACATGTGCCTCCTCTGGCTCAAAGCTAGCAATCATCATGATGTAGTAGACATAAGTTATGAGATTTCCATGGAGGAAAGAATACTGGACCAGTGAGACAATGTTATAACCCAGCTGTAGCAATAATTCCAAGTAGCTTTCAAGCAGTGAAGTCTTAGTAAACTTAAACACTTGTGTAAGCCAGATTTATTGAAGCAGCTTCACATATCATGGTTCTGGTTTAGGGTTTTCTATTCTGGGCACAGTACCAACTGGAAAGATGCCTTGGAATATGCACTCCTTAGTCCACCAGAGAGTCAACTGAAAACATCACATACATTTTCCTCTGCTCTTCCCTGTCCCTGTCCCCGTCCCCCCATCCCCATGTCTGCCCTCCCTTCCCTCCCCCCTTACCAGTGTTAAATAATAACATAGTTCATTATTTTATCCTGGAAAAGTTGAAAATAAAGCAAACAAAATGGACTGTGTTTTATTCATTCACCAAAAAAGGATGCATGTTTCTGAGCTTACACCTGAGGCAGCAGGTTTTTGGCAGCTCCCAGGTGGGCTTGCCTTGAATATCTGGAAATAGTCCTATTTATTTCCTCTTTTTCTTTTTTTTTTTTTTTTTTTTTTTTTTTTTAATTGGGAATGAAATTAAAATGCTCTGAATTTTGGGTCTGTGTACTTCATGATACATTTTGTCACTCATTCATGTCATCTTACATGCACCCGTTTTTTTTGGTTTAATTTAGTTTGCCTTATATTTCTCCCTCCAGAGCTCTAGGATAGTTTCTATTTAGATTTTACATTTTATTCATATCTAGGAGCTTTTGTCATTTCCATGATCACTTGTTCTGTTAAGAATATAGTTTTCCTCATTCCTGACTTATTCAGAGAAGTTTTTCCATTGGCATCTGCATTTCATTTCTGTTTACAAATTTAAAGGCATATAATTTAATTTTGGGAGTTCTAAGCGTCGTTCCTTGCTTTGAAACATAAACCCATCTCTATTCTTTCCAATAATAATTTACACATAGAGAATTCATCTCTATTCTTTCCAGTAATAATTTACACATATATGAAAACAAAGCTTACTTCTCTGTCAAAGCTCATTAGTCTTCACCATACTGTGAGTTCTCCAGGATCTCTTGAGTACAGGTTGATTCTACCCCAGTTCTAGTCTAATAAACCAGAAACCATGCTTGAAATACACTGTTTTGTCTCACGATAATAAGACTCTGTTTTCCTTGCTTCTTCTCCAAAAATCAGTAATGTGATGAAAAGATAAACAGTGTGACTCAATCAGTGCTTCTTGTTATTATTCAAAGTGGATGATAATGAACATAGAAAAGGAAATGCTCTCAGATTATTACTATTAGTGATGCCTTCAAGTCTTAATGAAAAATGACTAGAAAAATCTTTCAGTCCAAAACTTTCTTTGAGCAAAGCAGTGACACTGACTCTGCCACTCTCTAGAATTTGCATGGGGCCTAAGAAACTGCTGTCTATCCTGGCCCAAGGATATCAGACAGTGAAGAATAAGCTATTTCCATCAGAAGCATGGTACTCAGTTTGGTGTCCCTTCAGCCATGAGCCTGTGGATTAACTGCAAGAATTCAAGCAATATCATGTTTACACTTATTTCATTTAGGAAAATATAATGTAACTCCAAAACCTGGCAAAATCCAGTCTCACCGAGAACAGTTCAGCCCCATATGAATTTAAAAACATGTTTCTATTATTCCAGTGGCAATTAAATATAAGCTGATGACTTATGTGCTGTGCCAGTCTGTTATGTAGCCTGGGTCTGGCTCAAACCATCATCAAATGGTTCAAGTCTAGTGTTCAGAACCAGTGTTTTTATTCTTTGTGCCAGTTATCACCAAAAAATATACCATATGCCTGCTTAATGTGCTCTGGCAGCTGCACAATTCATGTAAGAGAGATACAAGATTATCTCAGGATCTGAAAAGATGAAGGAACTCCTCAAGAGTAGGTGAAATTTAAGGCCCTTTGCACCCCATCTTGCAAACCTCAGTCTCTGCTGTCAGTGTTTTCATCTATTGCCTTTCTTTGTTGCATAGGGATGGGAAAGACCACCTGAGACATAGAATTTAGCTGTTATAGGAAGCCATCTTACAACCTTCTCATTCATAAACATATTAAGTCCCATTATAAAACTCTTAAAATCTGCCATTAGAAGGCTGTTTCAGACAAAAATAGTATGCTCAAAGTGCTTTCATGACAGCACTGTAACATAAATATATTGTGTCCAATGAAAGATAAGGAGATCATTAAATACAAAGCAGTATTGGCTGCTAGTTGGAAAACAATATCTAATAAAACCTTGAAATGAACTTACGAAGTTAAGAAACAATGATTACATCAGTACATTGATAAAAAGATAAAGGTAAAAGTTATAGATTGAATAGATGAACAGAGTAAGATATAAGGCATACATACACAAGCCAGTAGGTTGTTTGCTAAATGTTTATATATGTAGCAGATGGGAGGAAGCATGAAGACACTTTGATTTGAAAATATTCCTAAGTATACATTATCCTTGAGACTGAGTCAGCTTATACAACCTTATTTGCTCAGTGGGGATTTTACTTTGAAGTACAGAGAAATTCTCTCCCCGGGAAAGCTCCCCTATATACTTATGAAAGTATTTCCTTTCAATATTTGGAAACAAGGTATTCAGCTGTACTTAGCAGAGCTATTTGGGAAAAGCAGACAACTAGCAGATTAATTTAAAAAAAAAAAAAAAAAAAAAACCAGAAAAAAAACCCCCGAAAAAAGCTGGCCCTCCCTTTTTTTTTTTTTTTACCAAAGTTTATAAAAAAGATATTGTTAATTTTGTTGCCAAAACACAGTTTAGATGGAAATGACAAAATATAGGAATGGTAACAGCTTTTGCTTTACTATGACTGGAAACATTTTTGACTGTGAAGTAATGCTGACAGATATAGCCAGAGAGATAGATGTGTCTATCTCTGTATATCAGACTGTCCTGGGTTCAGCTACAGCAGTCATTTTTTCTCCTTCTTAGTAGCTGGTGCAGTGCTGTGGTTTTGACTTTCAGCCTGGGAACAACGCTGATAACACCGATGTTTTTAGTTGTTGCTCAGTAACGTTTACTCCACACAAGGACTTTCTCAGTCTCATGCTCTGCCAGGGAGGAGGGGAAGCCGGAAGGAAGCAGAGACAGGACACCTGACCCAAACTGGCCAAAGGGGTATTCCATACCACAGCACGTCATGCCCAGTATAGAAACTGGGGGGAGTTATCTGGAAGGCCCAGATCGCTGCTCAGATCAGGCGAGGTATCGGTCAGTGGGTGGTGAGGAAGTGTATCCTCTCCCCTTGTTACTTCCCTTATCATTCTTATTATTGGTGGTAGCAGTAGTGGTTTTTCTTTTTACTTTGTTTCTTGACAGGACACCTGACCCAAACTGGCCAAAGGGGTATTCCATACCACAGCACGTCATGCCCAGTATAGAAACTGGGGGGAGTTACCTGGAAGGCCCAGATCGCTGCTCAGATCAGGCGAGGTATCGGTCAGTGGGTGGTGAGGAAGTGTATCCTCTCCCCTTGTTACTTCCCTTATCATTCTTATTATTGGTGGTAGCAGTAGTGGTTTGTCTTATACCTTAGTTACTGGGCTGCTCTTATCTCAACCCATGGGAGTTACACTTTTTTGATTCTCTTCTCCACCCCTCCAGGAGTGGGGGGAGGAAGAAGAGGGGGAGTGAGTGAGCGGCTGTGTGGTTCTGAGTTACCGGCTGGGCTTAAACCACAACACAGACATACAGAAGCTCTGAGAGAGGGTTAACTTCCAGAAATTTTTTGCAGCTTTAGGTTTGTGATGATTGTATAAAACTGACAGAGCCACCAAATGGCAGTCAACCCAGCCTTATGAGGTCCAGTAAAAGTTTTACCCCTACATTTATCTGCTTAAGTCTTTGTTTCTTTTACATCGTAAGTTTTCAATAAAATGTTTCAATCCTCTAATTAAAAAAAAAAGAAAAAAGAAAGAAGAAAAAAGAAAGGCAGTAAATTAAACTTTGATATTTGCTATTAGGTACTGGTATGGTAGAAAGCTCCAATGGACATATGTATCAGCTTGCTTATGAGTCTCCAAGGGCTAGCTCTTGAGAACTTTCAGCTTTAAATATTTAAACCCATAGAAACACAAACTCTTAATTGTGCAAACAGCAGTCGAATGAAGAAAGATGAGGTAGGAAAAATGACTATAGTAGGAATGCAGTAAAGTGTAATGAATATGTACATTCTTCTGTGGGACTGATTATTGTCTTTACAGTATGCTTTGCAGTAGACAGATGCAAGAGCCTACTGCTAAGAGTGATATGGCAGAATTACTCCTGAGGGATATTTCAGTTTTATCCTTATCACAGTATGTTATTTGAGTTGGTTCAGATATTCTTTATTTCTTAAGAGCCAATCTGACCTCTTTGGTGACTTAAATTAATGCATCTTTGTATAATAGAGTATGACAGACTGTTTCAAAATCATTCATTTATGGACTGAAATAATTTAAGACAAGTGAAAATATATATTGTTCAGAAAAAAGTACCTATTTTATACTTTGCCTGAATTCCTGCACTGCGACCTTCAGCGTAAAAATCCAGGCATCCCAAAGTGATGATTCTCCATCTTCTTTTTTCCCTTTAAAATGAGAATAGGCTACAAAGACTTTTTTTTTTTTAATCCTCTATCATAACTGTCTGCTGAGATTCTCAGTCTGAGCCCTTTCCTTTCTAGTCAAAAACTGGCAGAACACCTACAGCTTTATGTAACCAAAAGCATGCTTTGGAAGAAATCAGTATTTACGTTTCTAACCCTTCATTTGGGCAATCTGCAAAGGAAACATGGAGGGTAGGTTATTGCTACCTAAGCATTCAAGGTGCCATGCAGAATATGCATGAGTTACATGGCTGTTCAGACTTTGTAGTTAGAGCAGGGAGAACACTGTAAGCCAGGGACATACTTTCTTGAAAAGGCTTGAAAAGGGAGTTGATCACTTCTCTATTTAATAGGAAGAGGATGTCTTTATTTTTACAAGGGTGAAGCTCATGATGTAGCACATTTGAGACCCAAAATGATATCAAATACCCCAAATTAGTTTTTCTCACTGGAATTCAGATATCACAAAAAGTCCTTGTCAGAAAAAAACACTTCTTCTGCTTTTCATTTCATTGTTTTCAGCCACTTGAGGAAAGAAATGAAGAAGTTTTAAAAAATTGAGAAGAAAACAAACCAGAGTAAAGATACAAAAGCATGACTAAAGCAGACACTTTTCTCTGAGCTTCTGATCCCTATTCTGGGCCTCATCCTTTCTCCTCTAGCTGAAGTGTTTGGCTATAATCCTTTTATGAAGTATGTTACTCACAGAGAAATGAGGTTATCCATCTCACCATTCAGCCACTAGGACTTCCCACATGCTACTTCAACATGAATACCGCATCCAACGTGAATTAGAGCAAGGCTTGAAAACTTTGCTCTTACTGAAAGAACATGATGGCAAAAAGTTTGAAAAACAACCTTTTATCCAGGACTACAGCAGGAGCAACTACTTTAACAGCTGCAACTAAGGAGCTGGTTAGAAACAGCTGGTTACTATACTATTGCCCATACAGAACATCATGGTACCTGCAGCTGTTTTGGGCTTGACTGCCTGGTGCATCATAGGCACACAGCAGAACTTTGGTGCTGAGAAACACCGAACCATATAGAAAGAAAAAATAAAACCCCTTTGGATAATAACTCAGCTGTTTGCTATTTGGCAAGGAACCCCAGGGCACAGCTTCCCCCCTGTTTTGCAGAAGGAAAAGTGCTGGCCATAGAAGTTAAAGGGCTCACGAAGCCCACACTGAGGGAAAGGATAGAGACAATAACTAATCTGAGGGGATTGGTTTGAATGGCCAGTTAACTACAAGAATTGTGATTTGGGCACAATAATGAATGTGTGCTGTCAGTTACTCTGGGCCTGACCTTAAACCCCTCACTTAATACCACGTTCTCTGTAACGCAATCGTATAAGCTTGCAGTAACAGACCTGAGAGAAATGGGTAGCAAATGTTATCATCACAATTTGATTTTAAGTAAGAAAGATGAGCAATTGTGCTTTGGATTCTTCCCAACTAGTTAAGCTTGATATGTCACCAGCCAAATTCATTCATTATACCCCTTGGTTTTATGATATTAGAGTATTTTCTCTTCTACTATGCTATTCTCATCCCCACAGGCTTCCGTTATTCACAGTGGGTGCATGATGTGTTTTTGTTTGCACCTCATTCAGTTGAAGAATAAGTATCTGATTAAAATTTACCACTTGAAAATGAAATATTTTAAAACCTAAACCCACAAGTTTCCAGTTCTCAGTGGAAAATTATTTCAAGTTCACCAGATAAATTAGATTTTTATATTAAATAATTAGCCTCTTAATAAATTTAAATAATCCCTCTTGGAAAAGATTTTATTTTTATGTTCTTTATTCCACCAAAACTGCATTGCAGTTTTCCAGTCTTTATATCTACATTATTTGCAACTCTTTCCATAAGTGCCAGTACAAATGTAACTGATGACAATCCAGAATAGTCATACAAATGTTCCTGAAAGCAAGGTGCATTTCTGAGCAATTTTTTTTCTGATGTGCAATAATATATATGTATATATTAACAAAGCTTCATAATATAAAATATCTTCCATGGCAAGTAAAACTTCTCCACTTACAGCTTATTCAGATTTCAGTTACATAGACTTCTGCATTTCAAGTTAGTGCAAATAATGAAAGTAAGAGCCTGAGCAGAATGATGTAAATACAATGGAACAAGAAACAGCAAAATTTTACCAACTCCCTGCATATGGTTGAAACATTTAATCAGTATATCATTAGTATTCTTTATATACATTGTATTTAAATAATTGGCTTGTCTGAACTATAGGCAACAAATTTACAAATTAAAATAAAATAATGTTTCACACAAATATGGAATGTCCAACAAATATATGAAAATAAAAAGCATCTAGTAACAAAATGTAAATCAGAAAGGTAAAAGATGTCTTCTCTGTCTCGGAAGATTTCAAGGCACTTTCTTGGCAAATCAGAATTCTCTTCTTGGTAGAAAGTCTGCAAGAGAAAAGGACATGCCATTTTAGAACTAGTTTCAAAACACAGAGGCAGACCACTCAGTATAACTCTGTTTATAAATAACAGTTTCCTGTGGATTGCATAAATCTTAAGATTAACTCTGGAATGCCAGTGGCTCTTGCCCTTCAGCAAACACTAATGAGTTTTGCTGTGGCAAATCCTCAGCGCTGATGCTAAGAGGTTTACACATAGCGGTGCACAAAGCTGCATCTTACAAGGAAGTTTCCCATAGTTGTGACTATTTCTACATTCTGGACTTCGTCGAATGCTTTACTTCCATTTGCAAGTATCAGAATTCGAAAAATACAACCCAAAAAAGGTCTGAAGGCCGTGAAAGAGCGAGTAACCGCTAGGAAGTGCCTGTCCTGCACACCAGCCCCGGCAGCCGCTGCTCTGAGCATCCCGCACCCCGGCCCCGGCGGCCTTATCCATGGTCCTGAAACGTCCCGCGGCCGCGTCCCGGCCGCTCCCACTTCTCCCGCAAGAAAACTGGCTTTTCCCAGGCAATTTCATTTCTAACAGAAAAAGACCACGTCTCCTTTTTTTAACCGAGCACTTACAAGAGAGGGACGAAAATATTCGCATAATAGCATTGAGGTTCTTTTTTTTATGAGGAAAACACAGCCTATTTTAATACATGCAGGAGAAATACTTACAAATTGGTGTAAATTTTTTGAGTGGGAGAGCCTCATTCTTCAAGGCAGCTGAGACTCTCCAAGACTCTCTCAAATGTTAAAGCAAAGGTAAAATCCCTCACAGTAAACAGCAACTATGACCCTATCCTCTCCAAGCTAGTGTGAGGGTGGTGACAAAGACAGATCCTCTGTGCCACAAGATGGAGTAGAAGCAATCACAGAATCCTGATAGAAATGCAGTGTTATTGAGGCATGAACATATATAACTCCTGTGCTGCCCTGTCTGTTTGGAGAGAAGAAAGAGTGACTCCCGCCATCCTTCATCCTTCTCAGGAAATGTTGCCATTCCAAAAAGATATTGGATATAAGTAAACATGAAGGCCTGAGCTTGTCTTATTTCTAGTGGAAATTAGATGCTCTATCCATTTGATAAAGGAACAGGATGAGTGAGCACAGAGGCAGCTGGGAAACACTTGATCATAGCTCTACTTCTTCCTACAATGTTTCCTCTATTTTTAACAAAGTAGAGAGAAGAGAAAAACTTTAAGTGAACACATTACACACCAGCTGCTAACACTGCTTACCATCTAAACCCTCCCTTCCCCACCTGTCATCTTTGAGTGTATTTTTGACAGGCAAATTAGAACACCTGGATTTGCAAATCATAGCAACTTTCGATCCTTTTGTATTTTAAAGATGGAAGAATGAGATAGATGCTGTGGATATGAAGGCAGATCTTTGACTCACGTTCTTGAAAGAAAAGGAAAAAAAGTATTGGAACACCCAGAAATATTTCTGGAAACTCTGAGCCATGAACCCAGAGATGTGAAGGGATACAGATGAGGGACAAACACAGACTACATAGGTGAAATGCACAAAATGAGAAAGCTGAGGTTTGAAAGAGAACACTAACAAACAAACAGGAGTTTAGGCACCTCAAAAAAATATTTTAGAAAAGCGAACTGAGAAAAGGGTTCCTTTCTCAGTAAGGAAAGGTAAAGAAGATCCTGGCAAAGTAATGGTAGACCTACTCAGTCTCTGGTTCACTGTCCCCGATGCATTCAAAACCATCTGCAAGATGTGGAAGGCAAGAGACCAAACAGACTGAAAACAGTTAAGAAAAGGAGAAAGAAATTATGTCATTTCTTCTTAGAACTGAAATATTGCCATATTCTTCAAAGCACTTTCTAACAGCCACCAGAATGAATCCCACCTCCACTTGGAAATCAAATCAGCTAACACTGACTCATATCCTACTCTTCCTTTCTTATTCTTGATTAGTATGAATTGAAGTCTTGATGCAGGAAGAAATGACATACACAACTCCTCCAAACTCCAAGCTTGCAGTATTTATCAGGAGGAGGTAGTGAAAGGAAACCATCTTTGAAGAAATTTAAATAAATTAAATCACTGATTTTATATATTTCATTGGTCAGTAATAACCAGTGCTGTTTTTCAAATCACTGTTAGAACTGTAACTGTCTTATTGATATTCAAACAACTCAAGAAAATAGCACACTTGAAGATGCTCCTTCAGTGACAATGCTGTTTAATTAACACATTTAACATGCTATTCATAAACAAGAATAGACTAGTTCCTTCCACAGCCAGTTAGTTAAAGCCTTTAGCTTTGTCACATCTTCATGTTCAGTTTACTTTCATCACCATGAAGTGGTATTAAGGTTAGAGAAGTTCCCAGGAGATGATTTGGGAATGAAAAGTGGCCTAAAAGATGACCAGGTTATCAATGGCAGACCTGAGACCAAGATAGTTTTCTTCTTCCATGGATAACAAAGCCCTCTTTTGAAAGGCCTGAAATTAAGCGTTGATGAAGTCCTCACATATTTTTCTTTCACCAACCAAACTCCTTCTTGAAATTCTAAACAGTCAGAAGTCACCCAGTGCATAATTATGGACTATGGTGCCACAAGTGTGTAACTGTAGGAAATTACAGTGGTGCCTACAGAGGTATCTGTGCTTCCCTATATTTCTATGAGGAACCAGTCAGTCCTTACAGCAATGCCAGAACTGCATGTTGATGCACTCTGTTAGTACCACATTTATGTATGCATGCCTGATAAAAAGTGTGGAGTAAATCACTAGACCATTCAACAAATAAGAAAATGAGTGGGAAAAATTATACTTACACAGCAAACATCCTAGGATTGTGTACACAAAGGGCTCATTGCTAATCTCGTTAGCAACCTTGCACACCTTTTGTAATCTATAAAACAAAATCACCCACAGCAATAATGAATCTCAGTTGCCAGATACCCTCAAAAACCTGCATAAAATTAAATGTAGATTTTGTACTAGAATTTCAGGCACTCTACACAGTGAAACCATTCTCTGATGGAAATTCATTAAATGATGTGTGTAAGATGCAAAATTAGATTGTATTTTATCCTAGCCAGAGCTCTAGAGGAAATGTGAGTGATGGCAGCAATTAATTTTCTACCAGGTAGTTTCCTCCTAAGATGTAGAAGACCAGGTTCAACTTCCAAATTTACTTCACGGAATTTAACTCATTAACGGGGAAGCTATTCTAAGCAGCAGACTATAAGACAGTTTGAGGTCCGCCTCTTTCAAATGTGTTTAAACTTTATTTTCCACTTAGAATTAACATTGATGGGAATCCATATTTACCATGTCTTAAGTATATCTTCTAATCATCAGACTAGAGATAATAGTGTCCCACTTGCTATGTCTCTTTCTGGTGTTCTTGGTTCAAATGACCGCTTGGTTCAAATGGCCCCTGAGCCACTACTGTCCTTTCTGACAGAAAGACCTATTTGGTAACAAGAAATATTTAGGTGCAATTTTCTTCTCTTGCTTGGTAAGTGTTTTAATAAAACTTAATAGAAATGATGACCAACAGCAAGAGATTGAATGCTAACCTGGGTTCAGGTCTTCAGGGAATGTTTATACAGAATATAACCATGTCAGCAGGGGAAAAAATAATTCATCCTCAGACATCCTACAGTGACTAAGATGTCCCTGAAAGAAAATACCAAACCCCTCTAAAGAGACAGGAAAAGATCTTGGCTATGATCAGCCTTGATAGTTCTTCTAAGCCTGAGTGCTGGATAAGGTGGAGACAGTTGTGAGAATTTAGCTCTCCTTTTCAGATCAGCAGAACATTTCAGGTTGAATGAATCTCATATTGTCTGCTTTGAGTTTGGCTGATGTAAAGCATTATAAGGTATTTCAATTACTACTTACAGGCTGGTGTTGAGCAGTCCCTTGTGTTGTGATATAGTCGATGAAAGTGCTTGCTACACTCTGACGAAAATGTGACTGGCCCTGTTCGAAAGTAAGCGTGAGTTAATCATAAGCTTTCCATGTCACTGCTTTGCAGCTTCAATTAATGTTCAATCTTTTTTTGGCTAAAATTATATCTAGACTTTTCCTATACCTTAAATCATTATGATGCAACTCAAGTATAACAATGCTACTGAAATAACAGAAAGTAATACTATTGCTATGCTATTATGCTTATGATCTGAATAACAGAAAAGTGGCCCTTGAAAATGATGGACTGACTGAGCCTTGAAATTCCAAAATTAACCGTAAAATTTCTTACATGGTGAAAAACAGAACAGTACCACTACAGGAGAGTTTAATTTGCTCGGTAGACATCAGTAGTCTAATTCAAAAGGAATAATGTAGATGGAATTATTTCTAAAGATATATAATTGCAACATTTTAAGCAAATAGGAGTTTCTAAGCCCTGGAAAGATGAAGTAGTTGCATGTATTAATGCTTCTAATTTGCACACAGATGGTTTATGGAGTTCTTAATATACAATGTGGGTGTTGAGGAAAAAAAAAAGAAAATAGCTGAGTAACATCTAGAACTTGATCTCCTGTTAGAACAGTCCTAAGAAGAAAGAGTTCAGGCATGCACAGGGCAGCACGTCAATGTCTGGGTCAGGCAAATTCCTGTGTGCCCAGGATGTTTTGTGCTGTGTCTTTGTCCTGTGCTCCCTTCTTTGGATATACAGTGTCATCTGTCTGTGTTAATATCTGATAAGACTATATAGCTATTGGTCTCTAAAACATGACTCAAAGGTAACGAATTGCCAAAGAGCCCTTCCATAGTTGCTGATGGTCCCAGGAAGGTATTACTGATGGCATCCAAGTTAAAAAGGAGAGAAAAAATGTACTATTTGCACCATGTAACCTGCTTAGCAACTTCACCACTGTTAGAATGAGTTTCCTGTGATTTGGACAGAAAACACTGACATAAATCAGCACTAACTGAACAAGACTAAATTGAATTTGCATCCTCTAAATTCAGCATAAATAGGAACTCTGAGTAAGAGCTTGTTTAAAGCAAAGCTACAAAAAGATCCATACCAAGCACTCTGTGTTAATTAATTTTCCTGTCAGAAGAAGACAGCAAGCTTTTCTGGGCAAAAATTATTTATTTCACAACTTAAAAGGTAGGTTATCAGCCTGGTAAAACATACCAAGCCAATTCTCTCTGGGTAATGGAGCCAAATGACCACAAGCTCGAGAAAAGATTCCTCTCTATGACAATCAACACACTTGAACATGAGATGTATTTTACAGTAGGATGTGGATTTCATGAGATTTTTCACCCACAAATAAGCTTTTCAACAAACTCACAAAGCAGCCTTTGCAACTTTGAACTAGAAGATTGTTGCCATTTTTTATCTGAGGGAGCAATTAGGCTTAAGAAAAAGTATGTATCTTGAAATTACCCAGGATATATGGAGATAACATTAGCTTTTGTCACTAAGCAAATTCTGTGTCCCTTCAGATAATATATAGTGTTCTCGCTCTCTTTCATGACATCAAAAATAGGCTGTTAATTTTATTTGTGCCTTACAGAGCACTCCGTGTCAGCTGGCTTTTCAAGCTGAATTGATAGATAGCTTTATGACTCACAACATTATTTATGATTTTTCCTATAGTTGAGGACTGTTACATGTGGTTCTTATTTGGCTTTAAAATGTGTCTACTATTCTTGGCATACTAAAAGTGTACAATAATTTTCCTAACCCTGAAACTGTAAAGATAATGTACTGTAAAGATAATGTTGATTTCCCCTTCTCTGCTTTTTCACAACTTCATTAGTTTAGGATGTTCTAACTCTTGAGCTAGTAAGGACTATAACTGAACAGTTTACTTAACTAAGGTTGATCGATAGAAAAAGGATTGTAGGATTACAGTTTGAACAGAATAAAGAAAGTTAGGCTGTATTTTAAGAAAACACCTACAGATTACAGGATCTAATAAAGCTGTGAATAAGAGGCAGAAGAACCCATCACTGAAGATCTTAAGAGCATATTAAAAAAAAAACAAAAAAAAAAGAAAGGCAAAAAGATGTAGGCAGAAATTCTGAGCCAACAAAGAAGTAACCCGTGAGAATTCTGGAATGAATCTGCTTTACTTATTCATTGCAGATAATGTTAGTCAAATAATTTCAGCAATTTTGATGCCAACTACTCACGCAGAAAAGGAATATTAATTTAATGAATGGCTCCAGGCCTTCAAGTATTTTTTGCTCTTTATTCTTTTGTATGATTTAGTGTTCTCGAAACTGTAAAACTCATGGTTGTTTTTCACTGCTGTTTTTGAGTAATGAAACTTGTTCTGTATTCATTATTTAGCTTCCCCAGATTCTTATGTTGAGCTTTTTATGGTAGCTGAGCAGTTTGCAAAGTTACAAATGAAAAGGAAATGGATTAAGAACTAATATAAGCAAATCTTTCTTGTCTGTCCTCCCCAGTAGAGGAATTTTCAGTATTTCTGTGCTACATAGGATAGCATAGTTGGAATCTATACATTGTTTTCATTTCTTTCTCATATGGACTGGGAATTGTAAACTTCATACATACTCTTGTTTACTACAAGAGTGAAAGGGCTAGCTGAGTATGGCACGTTTCCTGAAAATGCTGTTAGGCTGCAGCTGGCAGAAAGATCAGTAGAGCTGTGCTTATCCTACAGGTTTGAGGACACCTCCCTCATGCAAAAGAGACAAAAAGTTCATTTCTTTCTTGACAAGGACTGTCTGAAATTTCCAGCAAAGAGGAAATGCATAATTATTCCCAATTCTCTTTTTCATGCTCCAACTGCCACCCAGTTCTCTAGTTTCTAGGTTCAGTAATCCCAATAATGTTGAAAATCATCAACAGATTTGCAGTGTCATATTTTGAGACCTTCACTTTTCTGAATTACATAACATTTGGAAGTGGAGAGTAAAGAACCAGTGCAAACATCTTGCTGTTGACAACAATCTTTACATATATTCAAAGGGTACAGTATTTTTTCCAGTAGCTAGAGAGTCCCAAAGATAAGTGCATTATTTAACTCCAAGTCAGTTTTCAAGTAAGTGCTTGACTGTAATCATAATAAACTTTCACATTTGAAATAGCTAATTATTTCTCTGTTTAATTTACACTGATTAAAATAAGTATCCACATCCACATCATACAAAAGAAGACGAAAAGTGTTTCCCTGATGAAGTGAAAATTCAAATGGCCACATAGGTCTGTTTCTGAAAGACATGTGCAGTCCAATGAGAAGTTTTACAATTAATGAACGTGAAAATAGATACATCAAGTAACAATAGGACGATAAAAACAAACCAATAAGATTTACCTTACCATGTTTTGAAAGTTATTTTAAGCTAGATTATTCAAAGAGAGACTCAAATCTCAATTTAATTAGGGTTCTTTAAAAAATTCTAGTCCTAAAATATACACTTTAACTTCACAAATGTTAAACTTGGTGCAGAACCTCAAAAAAGCTAATGTGACCCTTGCGGCTACTTAGAATATGCATATATAGGAAAATTAAGAGCAAGCAGCTGCCTTACCTGTAAAATGTTTTATGAACTTGTCTTTTAGACTGGAATCTCTTGGAAAAATTTCTGAGGAGAGAAGAAGAAAAAAAATATATTTGTGTAGTATAGAAATTACAGTAAAAGCCCTGAAAGCATAATATGCCAAGATGTCTGCCGTCAAGAGGCCAAACAGCTTCCCATATTAACGATGAAATTAATTGGGGGAGGGTGGAGGGGGGGCTGGTGTTGTTAACAACATTGTGAAATGTTTCAGGCAATTCACAGATTAATACCAAATGGTCATCCTACAACACACTATCTGAAATCATTTCTGCACATCTTAGGTTCTGAGTTCAGCTGTAATTTTAGAAAGACCACAAACAATATAGATACATCATCATGTTATAACAAGTATTTGAGTACCTGAACAAAATATGTACAATTGCAAACCAAATACCGTATTTTGGGTTTTGAAATGCCAAGAACTTGAACAGTAAAGTCTCCTACAGAGCAGCTAAGATAGATAAAGGCCCTGCATATTTTCATTGTGCTATTAGTCAAAAAGTAGTACTCCTGTGAAAACTGCTGTGAATTTTAAAAGATTCCCTTCCCATATATGGTACTTTTTCCAAAAGTACAAAAGAAAATACAAGTCTTGTAACAGCCAAAGGAATCCGTCAGAACAGAACTGGAGCTAACAGAAAAAATCTATACTTTTTTTTGTAATGGCATGCTGCCTCTGGCTTACAGCAGAAACTTTTGATGCAAGTAAATATATTCAAAACTAGTTCAGTTCCCCTCAGTATCATAAATTTTCCACTGAAAAAGTGGAAATATGTAAAAAATTACTGAGTAACTGCAGTTATTACTTCAGAAAGTAACTATGTAACAGCTGCATGTTATGTTAAATTAAAAACAAATACCTTTCTTAACATGATTAACTTGTAGCATTAGGACTTGCAGATAAACATATTTATTCACTAAAAATATTTCCTTACCACTAATGTAATTTTAAATCATTTAATTCTACTTTTTTTTTTTTATTATTATTATTCCAGTTAATTCCCTATCTGAAATAACATTTAGATCAGAAGGGAGCAAGTTCCCATTCATACTATAAGAAGGTGTTGATTATCTGCCAAAATAAATTCTAACCATAGGCTTTAGGCAGTTTCTCAGAGGTCACATAAGTGTATTTGCAGGCTGGGATTTTAATCTAAAATACTGTTAAGCTAAAAGACTCACTGCAACTCAGCCAGGTTAGGGGACCTAAGTTAGTTAAGATTCCTTGAAAAATCTCAGTTTTAACTAATTTGTTTCCTTACTGCGAATGAAATACCACCCCTTCTCCATCAAACTTAGAATTTTACTGACATGAAATGTCAGGTAGTTTAAAATTACACAAAATGAAGCATATGAAAAGCCAAAATCGTGAAACAATCTGTGTGAGTTTTGATGAGATGCCTCAAGTGGACCAGTACTGATGAATAACTGAAGTCGGATGAAGGTTGGGCTAGCCATTCTTGCTCTGACAAAGAACATTTAGACCCAGGTCCTTTCAAAGTCTATAGAATTTGCTATGAGAACAGTAGCTGCCTTTTGCTCCATAAAATTATTTAGGAAAAGTCTGTAGTAAAGTATACAGTCAAAACACCACACCTAAATGCACAGAAGGTAAAACAGGATAATGCATTTGATACTCAGGCAAGGAGCTAGGCATTGCAAACATAAAATTGCAGCTGCAGTTGTATTAGTAAGCATGAGAAGGAATGCTGCAGGGTCTGCTTCCCACGAGTAGCCTACATCAGCCCAAGGTTCACACCAGCCTGGCTACCCCTGTCCCAATAGGGAAAACTAGGTCAGTTGTGTGTTAGAAAGTGGCTGAATGATATTGACTGCATGCCTGCTCCTCCCCTGCTGTGGCTGCCATTCCTCTGGGCAGCAATCAGCTTTTCAACATGTGCCCACGTTTCAGCTTTCTTCAAGTGTTCATTTTCTTAATAATACAGTGCATTTGCTTGATCAAACACAATCAGTGAGCCCCTAGTCCTCCACAAAGACAACCTAAGCTCATTTGTATAAAAATCACGGGGAGCACAGGTTACTGGAACACTTCTGTCCATTGGCTCTAACAGCAGGGGCAACTCTGACTGAACTATGAATTGCCAACACAAGCACAGTAATTTTCTTCCGTCTTCCAGCAGCATAGCCAAGCCCTCCTATCTGTACACTCCAACTGTGAGGCTGAAGTCTCAAAGGACTTAGTATTTCAATCAAACTAATGAACATCTCTTTTGCATAGAATATGTATCACTGACTTCCGACCAGATCACACTGCATCCAACAGCAGGATCTCAAATCTATACAGGATGCTTTTATACAGTGGAAGATCATCATGACAAAAGCTCTATGCTAGCTTTCCCTTGGCTTCTAACAAGCTCTTAGATACTGGAGTCATATTTCATGTGCTATCTATCACTTATTAAGACAGGTAGCTTAATATCCATTCTCACAATGTACGCTCACATCCTCACAATGCAAGTTAAATTCCTTTGACGTATTAATTTCACAAAGGAAACGCAGAAATGTGAATATAATAAGATAGATTGGCAAAGCATTACTGAAATTAAAACACTTTATAAAGTCACGCTGGGCAAAACCACAAAAGAGTTTATTCAATCCATTCTTGCCTCAGGACTGTGTTATGAAAACTAGCAAAATGCAGACAGTATGTAACCAATGGGATACAGTAACTCATTGGTTTTAATCAGCTGGGAGAATATTTGGACTGTAACAGGCTTACAAAATCTGCATTGCTCCAGAGAGAGTACACCCAAGATAAAAGGCACTTGTGCTATCAATCCTGGCTTCATCCTCAGTATAATTTAAGTTTATAAACATGAATAATATTAGTTTCTTAATTTTTCTTCTTATGGTTTCTTTCTTTTTTACATTAGGACCTTTATGTCTGTCTTTAGGTAACTACTCATCTGGGGCAAAATGATGCCCATCTTACACCCCTTCCACAGACAGCAACAGCCACAGACAACTACTAAATGGTGCTAGGACTGATATGCTACTCGATCTTCTATTTAAATATTAAGAATATTTATGGCAAAATCACAAAATCAGAGAATCATAGAAAAGTTAGGGTTGGAAAGGACCTTAAGATCATCTAGTTCTAACCCCCCTGCCGTGTGCAGGGACACCACACACTAGACAATGTCACCCAAGGCTCTTGTCCAATCTAGGGACAAGACAAATTTAGTTTTCCAGCTCTGCTTGTCAGAAAGAATGGTTAAGTTTATATTGCAAAGTTGGTTCTAAACCATCCATACTGTTAATTTTCTCAATTTGTGACACTTCACAGGTCTCATTCAGGTAAAAGGGGGCTAGATCTGTCTGAGTTTTATCCCATGCTGAGATAAGTGAGATGATGGTGGCCTTCTATGATGGGGCTACGGAACTGATGGACAGCGGCAGAGCAGTTGACGTCATCTACCTGGACTTGTGCAAAGCGTTCGACACTGTCTCACACAACATCTTTGTCTCTAAATTG
>NW_009915824.1:3195-23432 GCF_000696875.1 Nestor notabilis | reverse complement strand
TTGCCGACGACACCAAGCTGTGTGGCTCGGTTGATACACTGGAGGGAAGGGATGCCACCCAGAGGGACCTAGACATGCTTGTGAGGTGGGCTGATGCCAACCTCATGAAGTTTAACCAAACCAACTACAAGGTCCTATACCTGCATCAGGGCAACCCTAGGCACAGCTACGGGTTAGGTGGAAAAGACATTCAGAGCAGCCCTGTGGAGAAGGAGTTGGGGGTGGAGGTTGATGAGAAACTCGACATGAGCCAGCTTCAGTGTGCGCTTGCAGCCCAGAAAGCCAAAAGAAGCATGACCAGCAGGTTGGAGGACGTGATCCTGCCCCTCTTCTCTGCTCTTGTGAGACCGCACTTGGAGTATTGTGTCCAGTTCTGGTGTCCTCAACAGAAAAAGGACATGGAGCTCTTAGAGCAAGACTAGAGGAGGGCCACGAGGATGATAAGGGGGCTGGAGCACCCCCCATATGAAGACAGGCTGAGAAAGTTGGGACTGTTCAGCCTGGAGAAGAGAAGGCTGCGTGGAGACCTCATAGCAGCCTTCCAATATCTGAAGGGGGCCTATGAGGATGCTGGGGAGGGACTCTTTGTTAGGCACTGTAGTGGTAGGACAAGGGGTAATGAGTTCACACTTAAACAGGGGAAATTTAGATTAGATATAAGGAAGAAGTTCTTTACAGTGAGAGTGGTGAGGCACCGGAATGGGTTGCCCAAGGAAGTTGTAAATGCTCCATCCCTGGCGGTGTTGAAGACCAGGCTGGACAGAGCCTTGGGCAACATGGTTTAGTGTGAGGTGTTCCTGCCCATGGCAGGGGGGGTTGAACTAGGTGATCTCAAGGTCCTTTCCAACCCAAACCATTCTATGATTCTATGATGAGGAGAGACAGCAAGGTCTGTGCTAAGAAGCAGTGAACAAGAGCTGCTCTGGCTCCCCACTCTTGCATTTTGTTGTAAACATTCCAAAGTTGTTAAGATAATTCCCTAGAAAATTATTCTGTGCACTTTTCAGTTATTATTCAGCACCTGCTAGCTGATACGAATGTTTAATTTTTCACTAATACGGACACAACTGCAGAGATGTAGAAGGTTAAACAAGGCACAGCCCTGGGCTCAGGCATGGGCTCAACCTGCAAAATAAGACACAGTTGCTTCACCTTGGATGAGGCTTTTCACCTTCCCGTGCTTTCAGTTTCTCAGTGTTTTGTCTGTTCTGACTGAAAAGCTGTAACAGCAGGTGCTGATTTTTGCCCTGTGTTTGCACTGTCTCCAGCACCATGTCACCATTAGTGTGCCAGGAAAATTCATGTCCTGCTGGATTATAAATAACAAGAGCTGTACTTGCAGCACTGAAATCAGCCAAATCCACTCCACATCCTCAGGTGATATCACCTTGGCATTAAAAATCAAGATCTCAATTTGTTATGCTCCCAACAGGCAGCCTTTGCTTATTTTTAGCTTATTCAGAGAAGCAGTGTAAATCAGCCAGTAAAAATTCCTCCTGCTCTTGGTCTCGTGCACGTCTACACCAGGGGCATCTACAACATCTTACTGCAGGCTATACTGTAGGCAAGCACAGGAAATGTGAAGTAGCACTGTGTTGGCCAGGTCCCTTAAGATTTCTATGTAACAAAAAAAATATCTTCATCAATAATCTCTTCTTGTAAGAACATTCATGCACCTCAGAAAAAAATAACAACCACAAAATGCAAAGCAATTTTTCCCCAATTACTTAAAAAAAAAAACCCCAAACTTGTAAAGCATTTGTGGAAAACTCTTCCATGGCAGGTAAACGTTTCAGGAAAACATAAGCATATCCAAAAAAGCCATAAAACCAGAAATTATACCAGTTACAACCATACGCTGTCTGCAACCTAAATTACATCTGTCAGATTTACTTGCAGGTACTAATGTGCCCCGCACAACACACTTCAACTGCAGTATTTAAAGCTTAGCATTTTTAACCAGGTTTAATAATTATCCATTTTCCTGGATATCCATTGTTAATCCACAATATCCACTGTATATTGTACAATATTCTTTGAAATGAACGTTGCAGGATGGATTAAGAAGCATTTCATGGTTTTATGTTGTTGTGCACTTCAAGAAGTTACCTAACAGAGTCAGGCAATTCAAATTATTATAATCACGCAGAAATTTTTTTACAATATAATGCTTAGTCCCAAGATATAGTCAATAGCAATGATAATATATCTTATTATATCTTACAATGCTTATATGATCTGGTTTGGTTTTTGTTCACTTCTCCTAAAGCTATTTTGAGTTAAAGGAATTGTCTATTCTTCAGAAGGAGCAATGCTTTAGACACACTCTTCTTCCTTTGCTTTTTATTCTTCTTTCCAAGTCATATTTTCTCTTATTTTATAATCCTTTTGAAGTCAAATAATTTTAAAACAAAGCAATACATTTTAGCAGGTCTTCCATTACCAAACTTGTAATAAATTTTTCCTAGTCTAAATAGATTTACCTAAATTTTGCACAACTGTGACACATACATCATTAAGATGAAAACCTTAATTCCCATGTATTTTGTTTAAAGTTATTTTATAACTATGGCATTTAGAAAACAAATGTCTTGTTGTGCAATTTCTTCTTACTATCTGTAAAAAGACAGAAGAAAACAGTCAGCAGTAAGATGCAGCTGACTATTCCATTACAAACACAGATGCAGGCTTCTAAAAATATTGGTTTAACATGAAAATAGCATGTGACTTTTTTTTTTCTTTAAGTCATTTCATGTCATGAAACCGTTTACAACACAGTATGTGTTAATAAAGTTTTAAATAAAAGTGACATTTCAAAGGACAAGACTCTCCAAAGCTTCAGCTGAAACAAAGGCTACATTTGTTCTTAGTAAAGGAATAAATCTTGCAGTGGTTGAAATACCATGTTTCTACAAATATTGAAACACTGTCAGCAAAACTGTTTGAGTATTTATATAGACAAGTCCCATTTATTTGGATGGATCTTTTCTTTACTAGAAACTCTCCACAGAGCCTAAAGATGGCAACCCTTTTCTAACTGTGACAATACCACAAGGTGAAACAGAAGTAGGTTTGCATGCTCTCAGTGTTATCCAGATGGACTTAGTTTACACACACACACAAAAAAAACATTGTGATAAAAGTGATAGCAGAACCTTTAAAATATAAATTAATAAAGAAACTGATAAGGTGTCAGAAGTATTTAAGCAACAAACTAGATTTGAACAAGAGAAAAATACCCAAGTAAAGCGATGTACTACAAAGATGAGTGAATGGAATGACACTGCAATGCCAGGATGAAAGTATCCTCAGCATAACTGAATCAAAAATACATGAAATCTTTACAAAAGCAGTGCTAAAAAACCCTCAAACCACAACACAAAATATATTCAGAAACCTTAATGACCTAAACCATTCTTCTTCTGTATGACTGACTTTATGTATGTAATAATTCCTATAAATGTTGAGAAAGGATGTACTGCCTCAGTTAAAAAACCCAACCAAACAAATAGGTTTTGCTCAAAATCAACCATTAAAATAGAAAACAGTGCAAAGATAAGGCATCCTAGTGGAGAAAAAAATGTTAACATTCATTTTGATGAGTACAGTATGGTGTTGAGCAAAATATAGCTGTTCGACTACAGTGTCGGACATGGGAATTGCATGGTAAAATACACTGTAAATAAATGGAGCATCACGCATGTACCTAGGGATCGGGTCTAAGCAGTCCTGCTAAAGGTAGACAGAAATATGTGGTCACAACTGTGGGCAAATGTCAAAGGGAGTCAATCCCACTCCCTGGCTACAGCATTTGTCACACCGTGGTTTCTGGGTGCTAAAGAGAATGGCTCTTACCACCGTCCTCAGCAAGAAGAGTTGAATCAATTAACATATACTTCTTTCTTCAGTACTCTGACCAATTTAAAACACTTAATTTCCTACTTACATTATTATACTTTGACTGTGACCAGATTGCACGAAACTGCTATTTCAGGGCCTATGGCTTGTCAAAGTTCTTATATGTGAAACTGATGATTTCCAGCAGCTTTGGTCAAAATGGTATTACTTCCTGTTCTGCAAACAATAGCCATGTTAACATAGATTTGAAAGTTTCTCTAGATCCTCATGTGGTGTCTCATACAGCAGAGAAAGAAAGTATACATTGTTGAAAATGTGTGACATTTGTATACCCTACTCAAGGAGCACCAATTGATTCCGGGGTCCGTCCAAGAGTTCTTGAAATCCTTAGGACGAATTTGTGGTTGTATTAAAACAGTTCACAGACTGATATATTTAATGCATTTTCTATTGCAGTTTCCCATAGGGAGGCAAGAAAAAACGTAGCTTTGTGCAAGAGAGCAACTCCTTCCATCATTAACATCATAAATCATTAAATATTTTGCTATTTGTGTTAGAAATAACTGCCATATGAGAAAATATCTACTTAAATGATGTAATTTAACTCTCTTAGCCTCCTCATCTGTGGTTTCTACCAGATAAACTGTACTTCTGCTCTTGTTCTGTTCTTTTTCTTCCAGTTTTCCATAATTAAAAGATTTATAATGATTTCTAATTGTCTTAGTAATTTGTTTGCTCATACACACTCACACACACATGCACACACTGCTTTCCCCCAACAGATCTGCAAATCATTCCTTTAAACAAGGGAAAATATCTATTTCTATGTGCAGTATTCCAAGACGTCACTGTGTTACTACTCCTGTTAAGTAACACACACAGTTCCCACTTACTGAATACTTTTATTTTGAGACTGTGATGTGTACATACTAAGTTCCACGGGGCATAGATGGAAAATGAGTCAATGCTTCAGACAGACGCATTCCTTTCTGTATGTAATATCGCTGTTTGAAATTCAAACCTTACCAGATTCTTCCAAGTGCTTTCTATCACTGTCTGCTCTAGCAGGTGAAAAATTATCTGGTATCTTAGTATTTTCTGAAAAAAGAACACTTAAATAACCCCCCTCCAAAGCATCAAATAAACCCCCAAATCCACACTGTTTAGATTCTGAGATGAGAGTGTCTGCTCAAGACAAAATCCCGAATTAATCTACAACTGCATACCACTGCCATCTACTGAATGTAGAATATGCTGAATGTACTCATGCATACCTTTGTGCTCTGAGAACAGAGTTTACTAGGCTTCCTATTTACTCCATCTAACAGGAGCCGTTTCAGTTCTCGCAACACAGTGTACTCTAGAGTTTAAGGGTTACAAATACGGTGTAATTAAGAATTCATAATAAATGACTTGGCCAATTTATCTTCTGCTTCTCTAAGAGTAGGCATAAACATATTCTAATTTCTTTGGATTTATTTGCTGTCCCTAAAATCTTTGTTCAGTATTTCAACTTTATTTATAAACACTATTTGGAATAGTGTCAAATTCCACTGCGATATATGATGGTACCTCATTAGTCAGGTCCCAAAATGTTAGTTCTGCTGTCACATTAAGTAAATGCTTCCATGCTTATTTACTTGTCCAGGTTTGAAATAGTGATTCTACAAATACTTAAACTAGTGACTGAATGCTTACTTTCCCTGGTATGCATTCCAGCAATATTTTTCTGATGTGAACATGGCAAACATTACTCCTTTTAAATGCTGAGTAATTGATATATCCTCAAATTCTCCCAACATTAGTTATGAATACAATAACTGGCATTACATATATAAAATTAAATGTCTTTATTCTTTAACATTCATCAGGAACTTGAGCAATAAAGTGGGCTGTGACTTCAGGTAAATTTAGAAGTACAAGAGTATGACCCCAAAGAGCCTAAAAGGGTCTGCTTTCATTATGGCTGATAAAGTTTACACTGTCAGTCACCACTTGTGAGATCACTACGTTAAAAACATCAGTCTAATTCTTAAATGTACTAAAAGATGGGCATAAAAGGAAGCACCAGCTTCCAAAATCAAAGTCTGCCATTTAGTCACAATTTCTATTTTTACCTCTCTTCCCTCTGCCAATCCATCACATATAGTGCCAAACACTCAGTCTTACCCCAGAGTCTCTACTCACCTATGTCATTCACCCTTGCAAGCCTTATCTACTTCAGTTGCTCTCTTAAACCTGGGGGGATTAATATTTACAGGACATTTACAGGAGAGTAACTACAATCTATTTAGTTCTACCAAAACTGCAGTATTGCAAATACTAAACATTTAAAAAAATGCACAAAGTATTGTACAAAAGGATTCTTGACAGTAAAAACAGATAAAGACACCTTTTACAAACCACAGACAATTAACAAAATGAAGAAATTAAAAACATACAAAAAGCAAAGGCATACTGCTTTCCTAATTCATCATGCCTTGTTTTTGTCTGTAGAACTATATGTTTATATTTCCTTATAACATTTGTTTGATGGACTGACATTTGTGCACTGGTTTGGAGTAGATTTGAAGTACGTCAAATTTTTAGTTCTTCACCCTTTGTTTGGAATAGAATTTTTTTTAATTTTTTTTTAGATTTCTATAAGAAGTCTTGAAATAGTTTGAAGTGCTGCCTTTTTATAGTGAAGAGGGTCAAATTCCACTCTTACTGATGGCTGCGTAGTCCCCCTCACTCATCAATACTCTATAATGTCACTGCAAGGAAAGGGGTTTTGAACCCACATATTTTGCTGTATTGTCACTACAGAGTCTTTCAGGTGGGTACCGAAAAACCAGACACTTTAGGCTTTAGACACTTGATTTCATTTGGATTTATAGCCTTTATTTTAGCCATGGGGCAGAAAACTTTAGCAACACTGTTGTAAATAATATGAAAGATTCTGTACATACTATAATATTAATAGTAACACAAAAAAGCAAGGCTAATGTGACTTGGACTTTTCTTCAAGGGTATTTATTTATCTCTACTAACTGATAACAGGCAAGACAGGTCTTACATTAGCTAGGCACATCCCAGTTCTTTGAAAAGGTTATGAACAAGATTCTGGGATGTGTTGGCTGAAACAGCACATGGCTGTATTTAATAAATCACATAAGTTCAAGCCGTATGATTCTAACTATGAAATACTAGCTTTAATCAGAAAAACCTGTCTCGGTTATGTTCTATGTGCTATTATCCCCATTGGGGTATGGCCTTTAAACACCTAGGAGGGAAGAATTTCTCCTGGAATCCCTACTATTCCTGTCCCCATGGAGCCCTTTCAATTAAATGTGAAGTTTTACCTAAAAACTATTGGAGCTTGTAAATATAGGATGATGAACCATGTAAAACACACTTTTTTACCCTGAGAAGAAATATGCTTGTTTGCTGTAGTGTTTGTTTTATTGCTAACTCCCTCATTCTTTGTTTACTGTAAATCACTAAATGGAGTTAGTTTCTGAATTAATTCAATTTATTTATTACTACATTACAAAGAAGTACATGGGAGTCTCAAGCTTCTTGATGCATTTCTAGCACAGGGTAAATCCATATGTAACATCCTACTGATGCAGCTAGTTTTTATGAAAAGAATGTCCATTATCTAGCTGCTTTTTGGATGTGTCAGATTGTAAAACGCTGCTGTTTTCAGGAAAAGTCATTAAATCCTGGTGTACATCATGAGACAAAATAACTTTTAAAACAGCCCTCTTTTTTCAAATTTCTCTTTCCAAAAGACTGGAACCACAGATGTGACGCTGCCTCAGAAGGAGTTACATGCTCCTTTGTATTCTAAATTTTCTTCACTGCTGCAGTTTTCTCTCCATTCACCTGTGGTAGAACATGAATGAAAGTGAAGTTTGTCCTCTTTTTTTAAGAAAGTGAGCCCATTAGTCCTATAATCCTTATACGTCTCTACTGGATCTTACAGGACATAATGAAAGAAGAAGTACCCAGTCAAAAGCTCCTGTGCTATTAAACAAGTATTGCTATTAAACAGGTATTTTAATTCCCACAGTCAAAGCTCCTGTGCTACTAAACCTAGTCTCACGGCACTCAGGCAGAGTCCCTTCCAAGCAGAATCTACGGTAGACCTGTCTTCTTTCATGAATGTAAATGGAAGTGAAGTAACACAAAGTCCTCTGAGACAAACTTTTGTCTTTAGGTTTTTTTATGCTTCAAGTGAAATCAGTCCTTTAACAGTGTCGTGGCCTAAGCCCAGCCGGTAACTTGGAACCACGCAGCCACTCGCTCACTCCCCACCTTCTTCCTCCCCCAACTCCTGGAGGGATGGGGAGGAGAATCAAAAGAATGTAACTCCCACAGGTTGAGATAAGAGCAGTCCAGTAACTAAGGTATAATACAAACCACTACTGCTACCACCAATAATAATAATGGTAAGGGAAATAACCAGGGGAGAGGACACAACCACTCACCACTCGCCGACCGATACCCAGCCCAACCCAAGCAGCAATCTCTGCCTTCCAGGTAACTCTCCCCAGTTTATATACTGGGAATGACATGCTGTGGTATGGAATACCCCTTTGGCCAGTTTGGGTCAGGTGTCCTGCCTCTGCTTCCTCCCGGCTTCCCCTCCTCCCTCACAGAGCATGAGACTGAGAAAGTCCTTGGTCAGAGTAAACATTACTGACCAACAACTGAAAACATTGGTGTTATCAGCGTTGTTCCCAGGCTGAAAGTCAACACAGCACTGCACCAGCTACTAAGAAGGAGAAAAAATGACTGCTATAGCTGAACCCAGGACAAACAGAAACTTTTGCAAAAGAAAACAGTAAGAGCAAACAAAGCAAATACATGCACTAATTTTACTTGAGTTTCCTCTTTTTCATTATGCTGCTACTTGGGAAGGATACAGAAGTTCTTTCCTTTATAACTCAGCTTTCCAACTTGAACTTACAGGACCATCTTTGAGACACCACAACTGCTCATGTTGTCTCAGTTTCCCACTCCCTGTGATCCACATTACTGTATCGCACAAAAGTGAAAGCACCTGTGGGAGGAGGCTGGAAAGCACATCTAGAAGAGAACAAAAAGTAGGAGAAACAGGCATGGAAGCATATGGTGTTCATTTTGTACCACTTGGAGCACCTACATAGGATACACAGCACAGAAGGACACCTACTTATCATTCTTACCTTCACCCATACTTAGGCCAGTCCTTCAGAAGGTATGGAAGAAAATTATTTTTAACTATTTTAAACTATGTCCCTCCAGTAGCATTAGTAGCACAAAAGGTTGACTTGTAGTCATGGGAGGGTGCTAAAGACCTGTTCACATCCACAGGGACCCAGGCAGCCACTGCCCCTTCTCTTCCCTGCCCAGGCCCTACTGTTGCCCAGCCACTGCACTTTGCTTTCTCCCCACCCTTGCAACTTCACTGGGCCTCCTTGCCTTGGCTGGTGTCTGCTGAGTTGTGAACAGGAACAGAGATTGACAGGAAGTTAGCATTGATCATAACTATGCAGACAACAACACGAACAGTAATTCCAGGGAGTCGTTCCTACTACCTCAGTAGAGCAATGACTATTTACAGCCTGAGAGGGGGTGCCAGCCTCCATCCAATTCAACACCCTCTTAAGGGCAACAGATTATCCCTAGTGTTGGCTGCTCCAAGCCTGGGCACTGAACTGTGGGAAGGACATAACCTGATGCTGAAGGGATCTAACTCATTCAAGCTACAGAAGAAGCATTTAATCACATCTGAAGTATCAGGATAGGTGGACAAGGGATAGGGAAGATAGCTTTTCCCTGCTGTGAACTACTCAGGTTTTTCAATACTGAGTATAATATATAAGATTATACTCCTTATCTCCACCTCAATCTTTGATTTTTCTTTGCTTAACTCACCATTTGTGCAGGGAAAGCAATTGCTCGCAAACTGCTCAGATATTGTACTTTCATTTCTCGGAAAAAGAAATCACACCTTATTGCTGGTTTAAAGACTGGAGTAATGTATTATCATCATGAGCTTGGAGAGGCTGAACCCTGGCTGGCCAGGGGACAGAGATGAATGACACCCTCTGAATGCAGAAACCAGCACCTAAAAACTGCCCTATCTAAATTAGAACATTCCCCACAGTATCTTCTGAGTATGTCCAGAAATATAAGTAATTTCTCTATGCTCCATCCATTTATAATGTCATCAGTTACATGCTGTACCAACAGTCATTCATCATCTGGCCAGAATTTGTAGAAATACATGTCAGTCTGTAAATTGGCTGTAGATCTTTCCAAAGATTTTTCTTTCTGTCACCTGCCTACTAGTATTTCACCTTGTCAGTAGAACTATGTGAAGGCTCTTAGCCAGGTAATGAAGATGTACTTCCAATTGCACATGTGAAGCCTTCTCTCAGAATCCTTCATCCTGAATGTAAGATTGTCAGTCAGCTCCAAGTAATTTCATTTTGGTTGTAACTAAACAACCCTTTCAAGTTTTCAGTCTTTGTTATGATAGTCTCCTCACTCCTGCAAAGCCTTCATGATTAAAGGGGAGGGAGGGATGAAGGGTATTTTATAGAGATTTTAAAAATGTTAAAGGAAACATGCAATAGCATAGTGGTAAGAGAAAAAAAAAAAAACGTTTTATTTACTTTTATTTATAAAGGCAGCAAAATTCTTTTATAAGCTCGTTAAGGAAAAAAAGTCACTATAAAGTGATAGGGCTTTCAAAACTAGTTTTTCAAGGGGATATTTATAAGCTAATGTCTGTGAGTTGGGGCATAGGTCTAATTCTGAGACTGTCAGAGGTTTAACCTGAGACTGCATTAAAATGAGGAAAATACATGTATGTCTCAATATATCTCTCTAAAATTGGCTACGTCAGAAACCAATGTCTGAACCTGCAGTTCCATTTCCATGGTTAGAGTCACAGAAGCCACTCTCTGGATATCAAATTTCAAAATAAAATCCAACAGCCACTAAGGAAATGCATTCTTGTTAGAGTTTTAGCTTATGCCTACAGTACTAAAACACAAAGTAGTTGAATATTAACAGCTCTCTGGATTCACGGCTGGTACAGAAATGATTCTAGGTGATGTTGTACTCTCAAATAACACAGTTTTGAGGGCTGAAAGCCACTGAAAGGAGAGTATGCCCTGGTTCTGTTCTCCTTGATTTCAATAGAAGCAAAAACAGGTCCTCGATCTGTGTGTAATTCACATGATCTACTTAGCTAAACAATTAAGTCACAGCTCTGACATCTGATATTTATTTTAAGTTCTTTGAGCCAGATTCTCTTCTCTGAGCCAACTCCTTTTTTCTATACTGGTGGCACAAAGGCTATAACAACCACAGATTTTCCCAGCTGCAGATTCTGCCAGCATTAATAAGTCTTTACCTGTCTGGCAAAACCAGCTTTCAAGTTATTTCCTCCTCCTTTGCACCCTCTGAACCTTCACCATCTTCTTATGTGAAAGAGTAAGAGGCATGGCTATAGCCCTTATTACTATTCTTCAAATATTCCTAGCCGGCATACTTGCCTCTTCAAATTAGAGCTATCTGATTAATTTTCAATAATCCAGAGGCTATTGTAACTAATGTGAAAACATAGCCTGGTCTGATGCTCCTTCTGCAGTATTTCATGCTGCATTAAGGCGTACTCTGAAGACAGGTTTAACAAAAAAAACCCACACAGTTTGATTAGAATGTTGACTGTTGCCTGAGTGTGGAACCTTGTGGTTAATGGCTGCTCCTTTTACACCATTTTAGGTGATGTGCTTAATGAAAATATATTTAAATAAGACTAGTTTAATGGAGATAGATTGAAAAATCAGGATGTAGTTTATTGCTGCTCTTATTTGAGTTTACTTTTGGCAACAAACCAGTGTTGAACTAATCTGTTGGGAAATGAGAATCCTCATAGAGGGAATGCTGTGGGAAGCCATGGAACAATGCTAAGCCACTGCGAAGGCAAGATCAATTATTCAAACTTCATCCACCTCTTTGAGTATCTTTACATTATCAAGGAGTAAGCCGAGGATCTGACTCCAGTCTCAAGATGAGGCACTCACATTCTAATCCCTTATGCCTGTACCCATGTATCTCTACCTAAAATCTGTAGCTCTCCAGAAGAGAAAGCTCAAGCATATGCTGATACATAGCATAGGCCTCAACTCTTACCCAGCAGTATGAAGTGGCCTGAGTGTCACAAACATATTTTCACGCTACTGTATAGACCCCGCCTTGGACAGCTAACGAGGCATTCAGTTCAGAAGCAACTGGAAGCAGGAAGCAAGCAGATCCACCAAATAGAGAAAAGTAGGGGACTTAAGTACAGAAAGTGTGTTTAGTCTCAGGAAAAAACTAAGCTTCTGCTTGGCCAAAACAAACTTCTTTTGTTGTATCTTATTCTAAGGTATGAGCTTCAGTGAACAATTCCAATGATGACTGAATAACTACCTACCATATTTGACTTCTATACATGCTCTGGGATATCATGGCCCAGCAAAATGGGCTCACAGCTTCATGTATCAAGATTTTTGGCCAAGTCAACTTGGGAGGTAAACAACATCAAAGAGAGTAACGTTCAGAATGCAGTAGACCCTTCTGATCCAATGCCTTCTAATCGGCCACTTTCCAGTAATTCATTAAGACTTGAACAAAAAAGGTTGAAACACTGGCTTCTCCTAGGGCTTCAGCCAACATTAATGAAATTATATCAAGGATATATTTACAAGGTTGAATAGCTTGAACTCAGCTATAATGCTGTTTATTAGTAATTCTTCAATAGCTGCTCAGAAAGCATATTTGTATTAGTTAATCCTTGCCTGTGGAAACCTTTATATTTGTTTGGCAAAAGAACATTAAGAAGCATGGATTTCCTTTTTTCCCCTCTCTGTAAATCCCTGTTTCCATCAGAAAATGCTGTGGGATCAGGAAATAAGCCAAACATAATATATATGATTACTTTTCTGCTATTACTATTACTGATCACTCTAGAAAACAGAACTGGGATGGTTATAGATCTAGATTAACAGATTCTGACAAGTTTTACATTTGAAAAAGAAGTGTAAAACAGAATTTAGCAACTGTACCACACACATACAGACCAGCACTATGTGCACAATTCAAAAGCACCCTTTTTCTTCTTTTCTCCTGTCAGAGATGTGAACATGGAACACACTGAAATACATATCTATTTTGAAAAGTAAAAGAAAAAAATATCAAAACAGTTACAGGCCTGATGTATAAGTTTATGGAAAAAAGCTCCCTTTTTTTCTAAAAGACTCTAATATATCCACCAAGCAATTCAAATGGGAAAATGTATGGCATTATGAAACCCTCACTATTTTGAATACTAAGCTGTGAATATGAACTTCTCTCTTTCCAGGAGGAAAGAAGCATTACAATACTAATTGTTCACTAAACTATAAAAGAATAATTCACTGAAGATAATGAGACATATAGGTAAAATTGGTCAAATTATTCAAGGCATGAATTTACTGAAGCTATTTTTTCCTATTAATATTTTTTTTCTGCAACATAACGATTTTCATTCATTCATTTATCTATCAGCTATTTGAAATCACTGAACTATGAAGGCAGATATTTCATCTGAATCCAGTGACTCCAAATTATGCCTGGAAAGTTATTGGAGAGCTCTTGACTGAAGGCAACACCATTTTTCAAATGAGACAGAGAGACTCCACATTGATAAATATTAAGAGGAAATTCACTTCTTGCAATTCTGCAGCACTCTATGCAAGTATTCTGTTTTAGCTATCATGGCTGCTAATAGATGTAGATTCTAGAATATTTGCATAAATTAAACACAAGAACAGCTGCAATACATCAAAAGCATGAACTAGTTGAATCATCTGAATGAAAGCTGATGACATGTGCTTAACTGCATACAAACCAAACTCAGTACTGACAAACAGAGGCAAACTCTATCAGAGTGAAAGGAAATAGAACTGAGTTTGCCAGAGCTTAATTAGACCCTGCTCCTTTTGAAATATGAATAGGCTCCAGGTTGATTGCTGTGCAAATGGTAATGGCTAACTGTATACCACATTTCCTGTGCTTATTTTAGAAATATTTTTATTTTCTTCCAAATTACAACAGATTCAGAAGTATCATAATAGATTAATAATCCACGGTTTCTTCCTTACAAGTACTTTATTCTAAATTGCTGTCTTAAAGGTGTTCTAGTGAACATATGTTCATACTCAGGCTAAGGTCATTTTACCCTGTCACATGATGAGATATCTTATAAATGATAACTGGGATCAAATTATTTTATTTGAGTGTTACATATGAATGCCTCAAACCTAGTGAGGTATTTAGACATACTAATATTGCAGGTCTTATCTTTGAGGATCTGAAGCAGGTGTAAAATACCTGCAAACCACACATTTCAGTAGGCCAGCTTTAAACTTTCTGTTTAAAGCTAGAAGGTGCTAGCTTTAAACAAAAAACAGAGAACACTTTCCATATCCTGGGACTGAGCAAGTTTAATGCTTCTCTTGTTTTTTAATAGTGCTCTCACTGTTATAATATTCTGAGATGGAGAGTGTAACTGCAGGGAAAAGGAACTGTTACCCTTAATATTCAAGAGGTTTTCTATCTATCTATTCTAAAGCAAGGGTTATCTTGTCAGTATTATTTAATCTCCAAATTTAGTCTTTGTTTTGCCCCCTGCTCTGACAGGAAAGGAATAACTATTTCCGACAAAAGTAAAGAACAAGAAGCAAGGCTTTTCTGCGGTGCTGCTCAGTTCTGAGCCAGTGGACTTCAGTATAAACATGCAGTTTGGATCTGGATTTTGAAAGCCCTGACTGCAGCTTAGATAAAGGAACTTCTGTAGTCCTATGCAGCTGAATCACATTTGTACACATGGAGTGATTACACCACACAGGTGATGTACACTTATCCCACTAATGAGCAGTACATCTGGGTGTTAAATTTGCTGCACCTGTGCAGGTGTCATCCACACACACTACTTATTTTGAAGTAATCGCTTTTCTGAAAGCTTGAAAATTGTATGACAACTTTCTGTAAAATTCTCATCTGACAATCTGTAAAAACAGCTTGTTACTGAATAAAGGGGGGAAATCCATATGTGTTACATGCAAACTTGAGGTTTGATCATATAATAATGGGAAGCACAAATTTTATGGAGTATCTTGCTAAGTTGGTACTGACCAACAGGCCAATCAAACTTTAGGCCCACAACATAAAATTAAAGTGATTAGCTTGCTCTACAGTGTCTTCTGACCCAGAGGATTTCTCTGGAGACCATAAGAAATCCTCGTATTGGTGTGTTTTGGCTGTAAGTCTTTGTCCAGCATGTAAAAGATGAGTTCGGAAAATATTTTTCCTGACTTTCCTAAATTAAAATTTCAGTGGCACAAAAGAAGTCTCCCATGTGTTAGGCATCCTATGCCATTAACAGACAAGGAAGAACTAATTACTCAGTCATGATTACAGTAATAACATCACAGATATCTCCTCCGTTATTTTAATCCAATGGGATTTAAGGGGTTTACTAATCTAGTACATATATCCACTACTGCCACATATACTAATGAGAATGCATTTCCTAACACTGAATTTCAAAGGTTCCTTCCACTGAAACATATCACATACAGTTTAACATCATTGACAGTAAAGGTTACGAAAAAAAGGTGTCTGACTGTTTTCCAGTAAGGTTTTATTTTGCTTTTCACCTTCATTTTACAGGCTCAAGTAGAAAGGAGAACATAATTTAAGAAGCAAAGCCTTAATTGGATTTGTGCCGTATCACTCCTGAAGCTGCCCAATATCTGCAAGGAAAATGGCAATAGTTGCTTTACTGATGAAACTTTCAATGTTTTTCTTCAAGCCAAAGACACAGATTTCAAATCATGTAGTAAGAGAGCATGTACCAAAATGCAATCTAACCAATTATTTGAATTGACAAAGAAAGACCTAATAGACTTTAAAAAAAAAAAACAAGAAAAAAGTTGAAATGTTCTTAGTATGCAAGTTATGCCTTTACCATGAGGGGGGTTTGATTATGTAATGTATGTTTAAAAACAAAATATCAGTGTTAAAAAGTAGCCACAAGCAAGCCACAACCCAAACAGTATTTTGCGTCGGTGTTACAGCCTGTTATAAACAAACATATTTTTATGTGCTGTTTTAGTAAAATCAGTGGAGCATTGCACTTCAACGATTCTTTGCCCAACAGACATAGTAAGACATAGGATAATACAAAACATAGCCACTAACCAACCAAGTGCTTGGGTCCCTCATGTGTTAAATGCTGTTTATACCCTAGAGATAAAGCATCGGACCCTCAGAATGTAATCAATAGCCAATCAATTCCCTCACTGGAGCAACTGTTTTCCAATTGACCGACATTAAAAATGCCCAGAACTCAAATGAATAGCCTGTAGGACTTCCACTAAAGTAGTAACCTCTAATTCACAAGTGGTAAAATGAAGCACTCGCCCTTAAATTGAACAGAAAAGCCTAACCATCAACTGAGGCTAACACAGGAGATCAGCTGCACTTTTTCCAGCAAAATGCTTTCCATCATGTATCTTCTCCTGATTTCTAGTCATTTTGCAAGTTTCAATTTGACATATTTTCCTCACCAGAGTTAATTTCTGGTTGTGGTCTCATGGGCAGGGAGTATATGTAATTGCTTAAGTGTCAAAACAAACAAACAAAAAATGGCCAAGATAACACATTTTTTTCCAACTAAAAAAATACATCTTATCCACTGCAATACTACTCATGGGTGCATACATTCAGAAAACATATTCTTTTCTAATAGTCTGCTTTAATATTCTCTCTCATCATCAAGACCAAGTGTGAGCAACAAATTATAGCAAAATTTTTCTCCTGTACATCAGCTGAATGTTTTCACTGAAAAAAGAAGATAGTTACTACAGCTATTAAAGTGCACTTATTCGGTATGTTTTAAAACAGGCCTTACAAAATCTTAACATAAGATTTGCTCACATTTATGTTATTGGGTTTGGTTTTTTACTTTAGTGAAATGTACAAGATAAACACCACTGAAATTTTTAGTTCTCTGGAAAACAGCTAAATGTTAAAGGGGATATTTTCCTCCTCCTACAAACTACTTGCAGGTCAATTGGAAAGACAGTTAAGAACAAAATTATCCCAATGTGGACAGTGGCACTACACATACTTTAGACATGGAACCAGCCTCCCCTTCCTCTCTGCAGCTTTCTGTTGGTTTATTTTCCTAGATGGTGCATCTTTCTTGTGTCCCTCATTGATTATGAGGTTTTGCTTATAGCTTTGTGCAGCAACTACTACTATGTAATGATTTTTATGCTGTTCTAAGCACTTTGGAAAATACAGTTTACATTTATAAGCCAATTTTGTAACTTCCAAATCATGTGTAGATCTAATACACTGCATCATTCTCCTTCAAACTGTCCTCAGACTCGTTAATGAAAATATGTTGTGTGTGCCTATATATATGTAAGTATAGATACGTCTCAACCTTTTAAATACTATATTCATACATGTTTAAAAACCATCATCTCCAGACACGAAGCAGTGTCTTTTCAAGGCTAAAGCCTGTCTACAAAACAATAAATGTATCACAAAGTCTTACACCTGTGCACTACCATTCTCCCACTTCTCAGAGGTTTTCCCTTGCAGATTAACACCTGAAATAACAAACCAGTAAAAGATAAACATCTGCAATTCTTGCTTGATTGAAAAATCAAATTGTGCCCACAGTAAATAAAAAAACCCCAAACCCCCAAAGTATACCAACTCTTCATTTTGCTTACAGGCTCAGGGCCAAGCAAGACTCATTCAAAATGCATGCCATAGTTCCCAAGTTACAGACAGTTATGCACTTGGTTCTACTTTGAAGGGAAACTTGTTATATTTGTTATTCATTTCCTTCCATATTGGAGGAGTCCTGGTGTACTTCAGGCCCCCAAAGCAGTAAAAAAAATATATAAATAAAGTAATTATTTCTCCTCATCCAAATAAAACACCAAGTAAGAAAAATCTATCCCGCATACTTGTATTTTTGGGTCAGAATTAACACCTGATCCTAATATGAGCAGAGAAAATGGCTATTTCCACTGAATTCACTGGGACTGTTCATATGTCTGCATCATGCTGTGGTGAGATCCTCACAGCCACTCTGATCCTGCCTCAGTAACCACTGGCCTGGGCAGCATGTTGTCCTGTGGCACCTTTGCTGCTTCCAGTGTCAAAGTCAGTTACACCCTCCCATGGAGACTGCCATATAGATGTTCTCTCCCATTGAGACTACCACACAGATGTTCTCCTGAGAAGTATAATATCTGACAATTCAATCAGTTTTTTAATTTATGAGGATATATTTTCTTCTAATTGCTAGATCCTGAGTATGCAGCTATAATTCATTTGCCTATCATGTCCATCTCAAAAGAAAAACCCTTAACCATTTGGAATATGGAGTACATTAAGCCTCTGAAAGCAGAGTATATTTGCCTGGTTCTATTCCAGAAAGGCCTACCCACCAACTTCACTGTAAAAATAATTCATTCAGAATCTTCAGATGTGGAATCAGGAATAAGCCAACAACACTTATTTTTATTTTTTAATGCAACAGTTATACTTCTTTTAAATCAATGTCATACACTATTTTGTTAATTTCTGAGGTAATTTCTGGTTTGGTAAACGTGATTTTGGAGAATGTCATTTTTATTACTCTCATCTTCTTTTAAGCGTCCTGAATGCCCAGCAATTCCTATCAACAAAATACACAGAAGTGGAGGGAAAAAAAAAACAAAAAAAAACCCCAAAAAACCAAAAAACACCACCACAAAAAAACACTCAACAACAACAACAAAAAAAAAGGCTATTTTATTAATTGGGATAATAATTGGAAATTGGTAAGACATAAAAGACATAAGTATTGCTAAGAACTATGTGTTACGCCTTGCCATACATTTCAATTTCCTAGAGACAAGGCTTACACTCCTCAATAGCCTCCTTTTTTATTCCAGATCTGTAATTACATCCAGTGAAGTACTTTAGTATTAGGCACAGCAGGTCTTGGAGAATTAGGGACTTCCAGCTGTAACTAACACTACACTTAGAGGAGATTTTTTAAGTGAGTGAAAAGAATAAAACTTTTCTTATGCCTTACATAAGGTTACATGGGTTTGATTCAACCATAAACTAAAATAAACCTCAAACCTATCTATCTTTCAAACCTAGCTCATTATGAATAATGGTTAAATTAGCACCATGTCATGGGACGACTTACAGTTTTGTTCTGCTGATGTGTAAGAAATTCTGGCATAAATTTGAACTCTTAAGCTTAACCTCGAAGTTTAAATAGTTTGAGGGCCAAATTCTCTTCTCTGACATGTTTTTCTAAATCTGTAGTAGATAAGCTCAGGAGGCCAATTTGAACATAGTGGTAAATTGAGAGGAATATTTATCTTCATTCCTTCATGCTTGAAAAATAACTAATCAAAATGTTTTAAAATGTCTTGCTGGTCTCTCAGCACAAGGACAAATTTCAGCCCCGCACCCCTTATAAGTTTAGATAGCTCATTTCTCCACTGTTGTGGGGAATATGTAAGGAAAGAACAGTTAATGCAGACTTTTTATTTCCCCAGACTTCTTTAAATCTAATTATATGGAAGCTATTTCGGTTCTGCGGTTTGGATAAATGTAACAAAGAAAATCTGAGAAGAATGACAAACTATTCTAGATCCCCCTATGTGACATTCAAAAATAACTTGATGCTGAATCCCCTCTTCATGAAAACACGTATTTGGGTTCTTCATAAAAAAACCTGACCACAGTTAACACACCAGAAGCCGGGGATAATTATGAAAAAGATTGCCCATTGAGGAGCTTTCATCACTAAGCTTAAAAACTTTATGAGACACTTTTTAGTGCAAAAAAAATCCCACACTCAAGCATAGAAACTTAATGGAAATCAGGCAAGTAAAGGATGTTGTGACAGAAAATTTAATCCCACTAGGTATAATAATTCAAAGGAACAACTTGTATTTTTAGTGACATCCTAACAGAAATTCTAGCAAAAGATGAAGATTGCTTTTTGGTTAGTTGGAATACATTATTTCTTCTGAATATACTCTTCAGAGTAAGTGCTCAGTCTCATTAATCAGGTCACCAGGAAAAACAGGGACAGATCTATGTGAGATAAGACTTTTGAACATCTAGGGATAAAAGAGATAAGAAGTTAAGACAGATAGTGATGGTGAAACTAGTGTCTTTAGTGCATACATGTGTGTCCTCCTGGGTCCTACAAGATACACAATTCAATCTTCATATGACCAAGAAGGACACAACATGGAATACATCCCTGAATACTA
>NW_009915824.1:0-3164 GCF_000696875.1 Nestor notabilis | reverse complement strand
GGGGGGGGAACACCTAAAGAGTTATTTCCAAGTAGGACATAGCAGCTCACTGCCCCAACACAGCAGTGCTATGATGCCCCTTGCTCCACAATGAACCCACATGAAGCAGAGCACAGCTGTTACTTCCTCAACATAGCTCTAACCCAGGACCTGCCTTCGAATCGCCTGCAAGACACATCAAGATGAGGCATCAGAGACCAATCACTCTTGCTTTTACCTCTTATGTATGTATCTGTAAATGAGTGGTAACACGTAGGAAGTCTGACAGTTACTGTCTCAGCCTTCTTTTTCCAGACTCACTGAAGACACCCTATGATGCTGTGCTCTTCTGTTATGGCCTCAGAAATGAGCAGGATATCCACCGCAATAAAGGAGGAGGTCCCATCCCCTCTCAAACCTTGCGTCTGGTCATGCACTCCAGCCACTTGCATTGTGCTGCTCCTAAAATTCACCCGGTGGTACTCCAGGCCAGCTCTCCTCACTATGCAAATAGCTAACCAAGCCCCCAGAAGAAAAAAAAGAAAGGGTTGTGAGGAGGTGCAGCTCAGTGAGTTGAGTAAGTTCATCATGTGGTTAGACTAAAGCTGGAACCACTCCTGAGAGTGAGGGAAATAGAGAAGAACAGGAGGGTAATCATATTTTAGCCCTCCTGCCATTTGCTCATTGATAATATGAAGTAGCAACTCAGAAAAGTAAAAAGACAGAAATTATTCTTCTTGCATGCTCTGTTCTGTATTCAGCACTGTTCTGCATGCTTTTTGTTTCAAACAAACAAAAAACTCCGATAAAGTTGCTCAATTTTCTTTTAAATCAGACACTTGGATTTGATTTTCAGCAATAACAGACAATCCAAATACATAATTCTGGTTTTAAATGCTTGGCTGAGTACTCAGCTGAATGCAACACCTTTCTTGACTGAGGGGAAGATGAGCCATTCTCTTCGGCTGACAGCCAGGTACTACCAGCTGAAGTAAAAAGCTGCTGCTAATATGTTGGTGACAGGAGTCATTAGAAAAGGGTTGATGACATGTAAGTAAAGCCTTGTCAAAGTTCTCTACCTCAAAGAACAAACATGCACCATCACAACAGGTACTAATTTGTATCCTTACTGTTTGTTATAAAAATTGAATGAATATGAAAACATGAATTTATTTAAGCTGATTTAAGATTTAAGCAGATCTTAAGATTTAAGATCTGCCCTTTCTAGGCTGGAGAGAAAGCTATTTTTGTGGCTGCCCATAGGATACTGCACCTACTCCAAGGACAACTGGATAACATTTCTAAGGATGCCCAGCAGTCCTACTCCTTTTGTATACAATATAGTTAAAAAAATTAACAATTAATACAAAGCAAAGCCTTATAATGTCTAATACTAATGAATTCAAGAAAATTCTCCTTTAAAGTTATATAGGTATTACAAAACAATATCCCACCTGGTCTAGTGGGAGGCATCCCTGCCCGTCGCCCGAGGGCTGGAACTAGATGATCCTTAAGGTCCCTTTCAACCCAAACCATGCTGTGATTCTATGATTCTATAAATATTTACACTTTCTATTTTATAGCTCAATACAATTATTTACTTAGGAATAAATATCTCAAATGTTGTCCACAATAGACCTTTTCCTCAAAACAACTGACACTAGTAACTATTGCTCTCAGGCTTACACTCTTACATTCTTTTGAAAAGAAGACACACATAAGGTTTCACATATTCTGCCTTGTAAATAACTTTTAATACTTTTTTGCTGGAGAAGTGTACACTGAAGGTTTGTCCACAGCACATAAAGAATTCAAGCTACAGTAAGCAATTACTCATGACCAGTCATGTTGATAACCAGCAGCATCTTTTCCAGGCAACAAACAAATCTGTGGCAATCTAGTTTTCCGTTAACCACCTGAGACTTAATGCTCTGTAAAAGCAAGAATATTTGGAAGTTCACTGGAACACTACAACCCCTTGCTGATGGACCTCTCAGTACGCGGAGCAGATCACACTCAGCAGGAGCTTCCAAGGCCAGAACAATTCATTGCTTCTTGCATGATTTGTCTTTTTTTAGTCCAGTTTCCCTAAACCGTGCAGTGATCTCACTGCCAAGTGCCTGTCTTTCCACTTACTCACCTCCTAATTTCTGAACTTATCACCTAACTTTTAGTTTTTCCAAAATGGGGTTTAATTTCCTTTAAAATAGACCACTGGACAGAGAATAGCAAGTCTACCAGTGTCACTTGGGGAGGGCTGCGACTCAACTTCACCTATTTCCAGCCATCAGCCACAAAGGCATTCTCCAGGGATACAAATCCCTAAGAAGCCAAACTTCCCTAGTTCCCTTCATTTTAGTTTCTCTCCACTAGAGTCCCTAGTAGGCAACAGACGAAAAATGTTAGTGGGCTACAGCCAAAAGACAATCACTATAATTTTCTTCTTGCTGAACTGCACCATCCTAACCCACACAAACTGCTCAGGCAGCTCCATTTTCAGGCAGCTCCATTTCCATTTCCAGTAGAAATGTTTTGCCTGGCTCTGCACCAAACCTAGCTGTGGCAGAGGTGACCCACTGCCCGGTCTCCTGGCCAAGCACACCAGCCAGCTGTGCTTGGCCCTTGTCACGGCCAGGCCTGGCATGTGCCAGAGATGGAGATGGATCCCTGCCCCAGCCTGAGCATCCTCAGGAAAGCGAAACAAGTCCCTGTGCCCCAGCATAGCCCAGATCTCCTACACCTGCCCCGGCAAAACTAGAAAAATGCATCACATGGGAACCAGTCATGGGAACTTTAAAAGGAGTATGTCCAGACATCAGTCTCTCAGATTAGTAATTTTTCCTCTCTGTGCAAATCAGAGGAGCAGTCCCGAGTCTGGGGAGAAACTGGGCTCCCTCAGTGCTGGCTGTGTCAGAACCTCGGGAAGCTGGAAGGCTTGCTCAGAATGTAGACCTACTGTGGCCGCAACTGACCTCCCAGCAGAAGGTGCTGAAGCCTGAATGACACTCTTCTCCCTCATGCCTCGGATGCGCCCATAACTGAACTCCTGCCGGGGAGCAGGGCTGGGCTACGCTGTCCTCGGCAGGGTTCAACCCTGTACAGGCTAAACCTCCCCGGGCGCTGCCATCTCAGAGACAGGGAGTGCATCCCTAGCCCCGCTTTCCGCTCTCCCGCTCCCACCTGCA
>NW_009915823.1:2281-3048 GCF_000696875.1 Nestor notabilis | reverse complement strand
GAGGAGCCCACCCCGGTTCCCCCCACCTCGGTTCTCCCCATCTCGTAGCTCATAGCAAACACCCGCACAGTCAGGGTTTAAATGTGTTTATATAAACGGTGCAAAAGCGTCGACAGCGAGCACCCTGCTCGCCAAAGACCCCTACAGGCTCCCACAGGGAACAGATTTGGAGGAGGTCAGGGGGTGTCCTGTGTTTTTAAGGTGCCCAGAGATGGATCTTGAGGAAATGTAGCGAGGTAAAGTGCTCCGAGAAAACCTGCGAGTGTTAGCTGACAGTGTCGTGGTATGACTTGTTGGGGTGCCGCCCAGCTGCTACATGGCACCTATGGCACCGCACAATACCAGGGGCACCTCGTTACTTGCAGTCCCATAGAATGTGAAGCACCTACACATGCGGAACCAAGGAGCTGAGGAGGCACCGAGGGTCAGAGCTGGCCTCTTCGCTCCCCTGTCCTCTGGCCACCTCCTCTTCTTCACTTCCTCCTCCGGCTGTGGCTCTTTAGTTCCTCCAGCTCCTTCTCCATCAGGTGGGATTCGGCTGTGGTCTCGGAGAGCTGGAACAACAAGGGTGAACAACTCCTTCGACCCCCACCCCGCGCTACAACCAGGAGCTTTTCCCCATTCCATGGCACGACCTTCCCCCGAGACGTCACCATGACATACAGCCTGAGGCAGCACCTGCGCGAGGGAGTTTGCTCCCATTTGGGAAAGAGGGAAGCAAAACGTTATGTCACACTTCACTGCCATTGCCGGGGAAAGCTGGAGAG
>NW_009915823.1:0-2250 GCF_000696875.1 Nestor notabilis | reverse complement strand
TTCAGCGCCCCAGCCACAGAAGCTGCTTGCCATTTTTAAAACATGGGAAGAGCACAAGAAAGGAAGAGGATGAAGGGATGAGGAGCTATTTACTCAGACTGACCTAAAGGGTAAATCACCTACTGGTCTGAGCATGTACAGGCATTCCATTTCACTGAAAGTGTCTCCAGATTTTAAACATCATCTCTGGGTAAAGTTGAACTTTGGTTTTATTTAGGGCTTAGGGATTCTTTCACCCCATGGTATACACACAGAAATGATGTCACACCACTTGTCACAGCAGCTGGAAGCTTTAACCTTCTGTGACTGGAGAGGGTGGCTGTAGCTCAGTTTCACTGTTAGGGCAGAGGCAAGAGTAACAAGAAAAATCACGTAACTCCGTGCAGAAAGGGACAACAGAGCCACAGCACTTCTAGGGGAACCTCTCACATGAGCCATGATGTTCACCAAAGCCAGACTACTGTGGAGGAACTCCCCCTCTCCTTGTAGCGGAAGCCAGACTTTGCTCCTGCCCTCATTTCACCATCACGGCTGTCTTGTATAGCAGGGAAAAGCTGAAAGAGCCGGACACAGACCCCAGTGCCCTTTGCTTGGCCATCTCTGCTGCAGCAGCAGCTGGGCACAGACTCACCATGTCCAGCAGAATGTCCACTTTCAGCCGAAGGAGATTGTTTTCTTCCTCCAGCTGCTGGTTGCGCTTGCGCAAGCGCTGCATTTCTCTGCGATCCCCCGTAAAGCTTCCTGATTCTGTAAGGAAAGAAGGAGGTTAAAATGCAGATTAAAATCACAGAATCACAGACTGGTTTGGGTTGGAAGGGACCTTAAAGCTCCCAATCCCCTGCCATGGGCAGGGACACCTTCCACTAGCCCCGTCCAGCCTGGCCTTGAACACCGCCAGGGATGGGGCAGCACAGCTTCTCTGGGCACCCTGTGCCAGCACCTCAGCACCCTCACAGGGAAGACCTTCTTCCTAATGTCTAATTTAAATCTACCCTCTCTCAGTTTAAAGCCATTCCCCCTTGTCCTGTCACTACAAGCCCTTGTGAAAAGTCCCTCTCCAGATTTCCTGTAGGCCCCCTTTAGGCACTGGAAGCTGCTCTAAGGTCTCCCCGGACCCTCCACCTCTCCAGGCTGAACAAGCCCATCTCTCTCAGCCTGTCTTCATAGGAGAGGTGCTCCAGCCCTCGGAACATCAAAATGTGGGTTGTCAGCCAACCATGGCTACTCCAGACCAGAACCAGCAGGGCCGCACTCTACCTGCCACCCACTGGCCATTTTCAAACTTGAGGCTTTGGCCGGCAAGGTTCATGGTGGGCATGCCGTACTCCAGGCCCAACTCGATCTCACGGGTCGATCTGTCCAGCTGCAGGGAGAAGATCACACGCAGCATTTTACAGAAATCCAAAACCACCCCCTGCTCTGCCTTCCCATTTCTTAGTGACCGGCATTCCAACAGAACCTGATGGTGCTGAAGCATGAAATGCTACTTTGGTCACGTTCCGCCGCAGCACAGGACCAAGCCAGTCCTCTCACTGCACATCTGCACATTCTCCCACCCAAACACACATACACCTCTCTGCGCTTAGAGACCACTGGCGAGAAGTTTTAGGTGAAACAGTTCTGCACTAGGATGATGATGATCCTTCCCTTATTATCCTTCCCTGCTCTATTCATAGAATCACAGAATGGTTTGGGATGGAAGGGACCTTAAAGCTCTTCCAATTCCAACCCCCTGCCACGGGTAGGGACACTGTTCCATTTCTACCTTCACATAATGTCACCAGTGACCAGAAGCAGCGCCAGGAAAGAGGCACAGCCAGGGGCTTGTGTGTGGGTTATGGTGGCAGGAGCCACCGGTGGGACTCACCAGATTCAGGTTGGAGAGAGAGGCACACTTCCTTGGGGGGGTCTTCTTTGGGCTGAAGGTGTTCCCGAAGAGAGGCATCCCGGCGCGGCTCCCCGACCAGGACGGACGTCAACAACGCTCTGAGGACGGAGGCTGCGAGCGTCGACGTGACGAGACGGCAGTGCTGGGGGTTTCCTCCGGCGGCCCCTTTCCAGCACTTCCACCAACCTTGCCCAGTGTCCACCTACAACCAGACCCCGCTCCCGTTGTCCTCACGCTGTGCGCTAACCCACCCACCCCCACGCCCGAGGGGGTTAAATGGAGGCGAGGGGGAACCGCAGAGCTTTGCGGATGGTCCCCGCTCTGTTTCCCCTCCCAGGCAACACTGTTGAGAACAGCGGGGT
>NW_009915822.1:48375-58261 GCF_000696875.1 Nestor notabilis | reverse complement strand
AGGGTAGCCACTTCTCCCAGTAGCTTCCGGACTGAGACAGAGACTGATGACTGAGACAGATTCAGAATACCCTTATACATCCCCGAAAAGCCCTTCAGGACAGTATTTTTTGACAGACTTTCCATCCAGGATAAGAGATTTTTTATTTTTTTCCCTCTCAAGCTGTAGCTTTGGGAGTAAACTAATTTCTGGGTCTGTAAAACAATAAAGAGACAAGGTGCTCTTTGAAACATGCTGAATAGCATGGTGAGGAAAGGAATTCAGAAAGATCACCCCAGATTCCTGTGCCTACCTCCTGCAGGGGTACCTAAATACCACCTTCTAGAAATTAGGAGCTTGGATCTTGGAAAACTGGTGCAACAACAGGTTAAAGGGTAAGGAGTCTATTCACAGAGCTGGTTAGGAATTTTTCCAAATATATATATATTTTTTTTTAATTAAAAAAAAACCCACTAAAACCCTAACCCCCAAACATTTTCATTAATATATACCAGTTTCAAAGAAGCTTTTGTTGGGAAAGACTTTCAAGCTTCAGGATGGTATTTCAGTATGGAGAAAGAAGGAGCAGGTACCCATTAAAGCAAATAGCTTGGGCTAAGAGATACTCAGGTTCATTTCTATTTTCCAGTGGATATTTAATTATTTATCCCAACCAGAGTAGCTCTGACAGGAGAGATTTCCATCTCAAAATCATTAAGACCCTGGAGGGGAAAGGTACTCTCTTGGAAGAACAGAAATAGAAGAGCTGAACTTTCTTATGATTTGCATGTGAACCCCTAGTTACTGAACTGTTTGGGAGTTGAGGACATAGGCAAAGGAGAGATGTGAGACATTAAATGTAAAAATAAAAATGTTTGATGGCAAAAAAAAGAAATCCTAAAGTCTGTGAGACAATAGGGTCATATCCATCGCTAGTTTCTTACAGAATAGGTACTTATCTGAAAGTACAGCTGAAACACCTGTAAAGCAGAGGGCTCACCAGAAGAGCCAGTATGGCAACAACGCTTTCAGGTGCCCAGAAAAAGTGAGAGTCTGGGGCTGACCAGGCAGATTCAGTCCATACATCTGTGCAACTCACAAAACTACAAGTTCTTCAGCTAGCTCCTCAGCTATAACATGTGGCCCATTAGAGCTATCTGAATTTGGAACACTTTGTGATTTCTAGGCTCCGTTACGTACCCAGGCTCCAAAATGAAACAAGATGTGGGTATGCATTATTCACTCTGATTTCCATGAAAATCTTTTCATACCCATCAAAGTGTGAGACCCACTATTTACTCCAGCAGTCAGGTCTACACAAAGTTTGGGTAGATGTAAACCAGATGCTGTTCACTGGATTTTCCCCAAGAGTTCAGTCACTGGAGAACGAATGGGCACATCATGGTGATCTCAGCTTCTCCTGGGGGAATGTGCTGTTTTCTAGTTTTGAAAAACTTATTCACCCACAGCTAAGCATTGGTTTCCCCGAGCTTTTTCAATTGTCCAGAAAAACTGCATTACAAATAAAATTGAGAACCAATATGCCCTATGAACCAAAGGGAAAAGAAGAGTTTCTTTGCCTTTTGTTCACAAATCTCAGTTGACAGCTCTCTGACTCCAGCTCACTGGAATATCCCCTGTAATAATACTGTCCTCACAGCTACAAGATAAGCTTTGTTGGGACCTACTTCTTTTCATTGAACATTAGGTACTCTGATTCCTTACCTATGACCACTACCGGGGGAAAAAAAACCCACTGTAGGCTCAGTTTTGGGCTCATTTTCTTATATTTGCTATACAGATGTGTGGATGCCATGTTGTCTGTAAGCCAGAACCTAGATTTCAAAACATTTTGTTCTGAAACCTTTAAATGTTAACTCTCCTATTAGGAAGCTTTGATCAGTGATGATGTACTACGGTGTTTTCCAGCAGAAAAAGCAATAGCGTGCATCCAAAAGCTGAGTCAGGCCTAGAGGATACAAAACAAATGATAGACAGAATGGAGGATCAGGCATGATATCTGCATAAGAAAATTTAGTACCAAAAAGACAGGAATCATGAGCTAGGAATGAGTCAAGGATGCATTAAATGTGTCACCAACAATCCACTATAAACATAGATATATGTACACTTGCAACTATATTATATGCAGGCAGAACTCGTAAAGAAAGGGCTCAGGTTCAGAATAGTTTACAGTAGACATGCTAGTGAAAGGATTTAACTGACTTGAATGAAGAAGGAAAATGTCAGTAGAAATAAGTATGACATGGTTGCTTGCAGGGACCATCTACAGTGTTGCTTATAACAAAGCTATCATGGGAAAGAACAGTCTGCAGGGAAGTGAGGTGCCTCTAAAGAAAGGTGATTAATTTGCTCCTCCTTGGTTGTCGGTTCTGTGATTCTGCCAGCCTTTGTTGTACTGAGACAGTTGAAGCAGTGGGTGGGGGTGTCAAGGGCAGCCTTTTCAAAGGACAGTTTTTTCCTCCAAAGCAACACACTGCCCAGCCATGCTGATGGCAGCTTCTCCTAGCACAGCTACAGCTGAGGGGAAGCCAGGATGGTTACATGCTGCTTACTAGTACTTCAGCTCTGCTATTAATCAGAGATCTTCTACCTTTCAGATTGCAGCACATCTTTATTTTCTGTCATTTTGACACATCCCAGGTATGCAGCATTCCTTTTAGCTATTACCACAAAGATCTCTTACACTCAAACCTCTGAAATAACAGTGTGTGCTGCTTTTTACATATATATATCTATATATCAGTTCTGTTAACTTTGTCAGCTCACCTTTGTGAAGGCCAGATTAGTAATGTAATTGTATTGGTTGGGCTAAAGTTCTCCTAACTGTCCAAGGCTTTTGGGTGTCTCAAGGCTACTACTGTTGGCCACCTGAAATTGATTGCTATTTCAAGAAAGAGATATAAGTAACCCCAATCCCACTGGAATAAATTGTGCTGTTTTACTCAAATTACATTCCACTTTGTGTCTGATCAGTTGCCAAAAAGTTTTTTACCTATAATTTGAAGTATTGCAGAGGAGAAAATGGAAAGGATCATCAGGAGTATCTTCAGTGATATTTGTGTGTGTGTATGTGTGCATCTGATGTACAGATATTCCCAATATTTTTCAATATTCAATATAATAATTAAGATTTTTCACTGCTAAAGAGATTTTTCTTCCAAACAATGCAAATTACTAGGAATGGTATAAGCAGAAAGACCAAAATTATTATCACTGCTAGGAGAACTACTATTCAAGATTAGTAAATTATATAAATGCCCCTTTGGAAAGTGTTTTATCATCCCCTTCAGTTTCATGACCTAATAAAACATTGTCATCAGAAGAATGTTGCTATTTTTAGTTAGATTTAACTTTTACATCTTTGTCAGCTGTAGTTTTCAACACTTGAAGAAGCACATAGCATGGTGGTTACTTGAAACAACTTTCGAAAGACCATGAATTAGACTATGACCACATAGAGAAAAGCAGGCTGGCTGAAAACTAAATAAGTACAATACGGATGTTAATGCCATTTTATGAATTTATAGTGAATACTTTGATTTTTAAATGTGTTTAAGCAAAGATTTATTCTGCTTTCAGAAGGAATTGAAAGCCATTATGAACTGGAGACTGAATCTGTACATTTAAACAGGAGATAGGGAAGTGATGGGTGTAATAACTTTTATAGGTTATGTGTATGGATAATTCCCTGTGCAGTATTTATGTGTTTGTGTTTGAAAACGCACCATTAAATGCATTCTCTTTCACCTTCTCAGTGGTATGGATTGAAAACAATTGTTAAGTGCAGTAAAACTGTTCTGGACATGTCGCTACATAAATGAATTTGTTTAAAAATCCACAGCCTCTGTTTCCGGGAACTTCAGAATTGGTTGCATGAAAAGGATAAACCTGATTTAGCCATTTCCTGTTATGGGTACAGAATTAAACCTATGCATTTATTTCACATTTCACTGTGAATTAAAGCAGAGCAGACAGCAACTCCAGAAAGTATTCTACAAGATAAAATTCATCATTTGTTTGTTTATACGAGTTATTAGCCTTGCCTGAACTGAAGTGCATTTCAATTACACCTTAAAGTGGTTTTTCCTTTTGCCTGTAAGTCAGATCTGTTGGTGAGCTTTCTTAGCTGCAGACCTCTTCAGTGCCCTCTCAGCAGAAATGAAACATCTCCATCGTGTGGTCAATTGCGAAAAATCAGAATTTTTTTTCTAAAACTAGCTAAAGGCAGGCGGGTGCTGGGTGGGAGGGTATCAGCCTCCCCATGGCTGCCTTGCCCCCTCTGGCCCCAGCGCTGGGGAGGCTCTCCTGTCCCTCCACTCTTAAACACAAAAAATTTCCATCTTCTCTTTGGATGAGGCATAGATATAGAAACACCATCTGGAAAAATACTGATGGCAAGATGCTTATGTATAAAGCCCTACAGCACAGTGGCTGTTCAGAGTGATTGGGAAATCATGACCTTCCCCTTTCTATTATTTTTTGTGAAGCCCAGCCACACAGCAACTGCGTCTCTCAAATTAATTACAAACAAGAAGTCACCTCTAAAGACTAAACTGATTTGGAGTACAGGGAAAGTGTTAATTATAAATTGCCAATCAGTTTCAAGTAGAAGAAGATGACAAAATACCTTACTGTGTCTGCTTCATTATGTAACTGAGGTAAATTTTAACAAGTCCCTTGGATGTCCTTTTACCCTGTTTTAAGATGCTGAATTATCCTGTTTTGTGAAAATACAATCAGTGGTTAGACACCATCTTTTCTCACCAGCAGCAGATACAAGAACCCAAGTTAAAATTGTCTTTCTTTCACCAGTCAGAGATAATTAAGGTATAGAACAGGGAGATGTGACTCAGTATGCTATTGAGGACAGCAGTAATCCAAAGACTAAGTAATTCAAGACGTTTGTTTTTTTCAATGCATCTTCTTCTGCATAGCCCTTAGATATTGCAGTATAAACTAATGCAACACTTGCTTGAAGCTTGAACTATGCTTTTGTCCTACCACACTTCTTTTTGCTGTTCTTATTCAGAGTTATTACCCTCCTTCCCTATCAACACCAAACCGCATTGCAGGCTACGTTTCTTTCTTCCATACCCCTCTCTATGACCAAGTGTTTTTAATAGGAACTAAGCAGGAAATTTTCGCTTCAGTATGATTTTATAGTGCTGATATTGGTTAGGTCTATCTTAAATGAGACATTAGGAGCCATAGCAAGTGTCTTGCTAACACCATGCTTATGTCAAGCTTTTCTCAATTCAATAAAATACACTTCAGTCTTTGCTCCAACACTGCTACCTTCAACAGACTTTGACCAGCCCTTCAGCTTAGTACATACCACATACTGCACAGACCTGCCGTTTTGTTATGCAGTAAGTATTTTACTACCAGGTAAGGATTCATGGTTTTTGTTCTTTCCTAGAGGCGTGCAGCTGACAATCTGAGAAGACATCATCAGTACCAGGTACAGGCCCAGGTTTATTTTTTTGACAATTATTTTTCTGTGCCTCCAAAATGTCTTTGCGGGGTAAAAAAAAAAGAAATTTCATGAGAAAGAAGAAAATAAAAAAAATAAAGAGAAAGAGGAAAAACTCAAAAAATGAATACTTATATCATCCTCAACAAACAAGCATAGTATTTTTGGTGTTCAAAAGAACAGCATTTGAGAAGTAGGGTTGTCTACTTTTGGGGTGCAAAAGGGTATTTTCTAGAGAAATCATATACTAACTAGTATTTTGCCCACTGTAACATGGACTGCCTTTAAAAAAAAACAACCCACATAGTCCCTCCTCCCTGCTGGGATTCATCAGGATCATATGTGCAGCTCAATGACATATTTCATGTGAACCTGCTCTCCATCTCTCCAGCTCTGGCTCCCCATAGACAACTTCCTGTCCCTTAATAACCCAACTGCCTAGATACCCTCAAACCTGATCTTCTCCATCCTTCCTGCTTCAGCCTCTGATTTTTTGAGGTTATTGCACAAGGAATAATTTTCAGATTATTTTCAATTTTTGTTGCAAGTTAAACAAGATGTGGGCTGTACACTTGCAGGTTTGGTAATTAATGGATTCCATATGAGAAATGACTTTTCCAACCTGGAAAAGAGACAGCTGTGGGAAGTACAACAGGGATTTATAAAATCAGGGGGAAAGTGAACACAGAGCAGCTGTTTACCATCTATCTGCAAACTGAACACAAGACACATACTGCACTGCATTAGTAAGGCTGTAGGCAGCACTCTGAGAGAAGTGATTATTCCCCACCAGCCCATACTTGTAAGACTGGAGCAGTGTGTCCTGTTTTGGGCCTCCCACTGCAAGAGAGGAAAGGGCGACCAAGGTGGTTAGAGGGGTGACATAAAAGGAGAAACTCAGATTTCAGCTTGGAATAGGTTAAGGGGGATCTAATTGCTGTCTTCAAGAACACAGTAGGTAGGTAGAGAGAAGAAGAGCCAGACTTTTCTTGGAAAAGGAGTCAATGGACACAAACTGAAAGAAGGGAAATTCTGTAAGGAAAGTCATCATCACAGTGAGGGTAGTAAAGAATTGGAAAAAGTTGCTTAGGGAGGCTGCAGCATCTTCACCCTTAGAGATATTCAGCATTTGACTGGTTATGGCCATGAGCTGGATCAGTCAGCCTCCAGGCATCTCTTCCAACCTATATAAATATAGGATTCTTAGAAATAGAAGGCAACAATGGAAACTATCACAGAGCAAGTTAAAAATGAACAACCCCCTACACAGAATCTTATTGCAGCTATACTGTGGATTTTATTGGTGAAGGATTTGTGGATGCTGAGAATTAACATGAGTTAAAAACTCACAGGAAAACCTGTCACAGCCCATTAAACCTAGAGCTGTTGTTGCTGATTCAGAAAGTCTCTGAATCTCACATTGCAGGAGGTTTGGGAGAGTATAGCTGGAAATAAGATTATGCAACCACAATACACTTACAGTTCCTCATGAGGCATCAGCAACTGCCCACTGTCAGACTGCATGCTACTGGCATGAGACATACTGTCAGCCAAACGCACTGAAAAGCAGAACAAATTTCCAACCAGATATAAGGTTTGTACGTGTTTTGTCATGTTCCTAAAACACAAAGAAGCCCAAATAGGCCTGGTGAGTCTAGGTTTAGTAATTAATCCCAAGAAAGCTAACACAATATTTTATGGTTTTAGGAAGTTATGAGAAATCTGGTGAAAAGATATGTTGCAGCAATGATAAGAGATGCCAAAACTGAGGAAGGACTGACAGAAGAAAATTTTAAGGTATGTGTTTATTTATATGTTTAGAGGGGTTTTAGTAAGATACTGTAGGACTGTGAAGCATATTTCTTACACTCCTCAGTTGTTGAGGTAGTATGTAACTCGCTTCCTAGAGCAGTGTCTGTGCCATGATGGGGCACACAGGCATAGCGTTGTACATTGACACCAGCAAGTCTCCCTCTTTCTTTCTCTGGAGCAATAATCAGTTTTATCAGCTGGTTTGAATTGTGTCAACTGGTGTAAGGGGACACCAAACGGGGACTAAGTGGGTGTAACAACATATAGTATATGGTAAAGCAAGATGCAAACAGTTTCAGCACCTTAGCAAATATATTTTTTTCTGCTAAAGTCTGCTATCATGCAGCTATTGGTGAGATTGCACCTTGAAATCTGTGTTCAGTTTTGGGCCCCTCACTACAAGAGAGATATTGAGTTGCTGAAGCAGGTCCAGAGAAGGGTAACAAAGCTGGTAAAGGGTCTGCAGAATAAGCCTTACGAGGAACAGCTAAAGGAACTGGGGGTGTTTAGCCTTGAGTAGAGAAAGCTCAAGGGGTGACCTTATCACTCTCTACAGCAACCTAGAAGGAGGTTGTAGTGAGGTGGGGGTCGGTCTGTTCTCCCAAGTAACAAGTAATAGGACAAGAGGTAACAGCCTCAAGCTGCACCAGGGGAGGATTAGATTGGATATTAGGAAAGATTTCTTCACAGAGAGAGTGATGAGGCATTGGAACAGGCTTCTCAGGGAAGTGATGGAATCACCATCCCTGGAAGTGTTAAAAAAATGTGTAGATGAGACACTCAGTGACATAGTTTAATGGTGGACTTTGCAGTCCTGGAGTAATGGCTGATGATCTTAAAGGCCTTTTCCAACCAAGTTGATACTATGATTCTTTGATTCTATGATTTATTTGTATACAGAACACCTTTTATATGACTTAAAAGACAGAAAATTTAAATAAGTAGTCAAATATATTTTTTTCTGCTAAAGTCTGCTATCATGCAGCTATTGGTGAGATTGCACCTTGAAATCTGTGTTCAGTTTTGGGCCCCTCACTACAAGAGAGATATTGAGTTGCTGAAGCAGGTCCAGAGAAGGGTAACAAAGCTGGTAAAGGGTCTGCAGAATAAGCCTTACGAGGAACAGCTAAAGGAACTGGGGGTGTTTAGCCTTGAGTAGAGAAAGCTCAAGGGGTGACCTTATCACTCTCTACAGCAACCTAGAAGGAGGTTGTAGTGAGGTGGGGGTCGGTCTGTTCTCCCAAGTAACAAGTAATAGGACAAGAGGTAACAGCCTCAAGCTGCACCAGGGGAGGATTAGATTGGATATTAGGAAAGATTTCTTCACAGAGAGAGTGATGAGGCATTGGAACAGGCTTCTCAGGGAAGTGATGGAATCACCATCCCTGGAAGTGTTAAAAAAATGTGTAGATGAGACACTCAGTGACATAGTTTAATGGTGGACTTTGCAGTCCTGGAGTAATGGCTGATGATCTTAAAGGCCTTTTCCAACCAAGTTGATACTATGATTCTTTGATTCTATGATTTATTTGTATACAGAACACCTTTTATATGACTTAAAAGACAGAAAATTTAAATAAGTAGTCAAATATATTTAATATTTCATATACATATCGCAATGTTTACATCCATTACTGTGTATTTCTAGCATCTTGTTCTTTTTCACGCCTTGAACTTCAAATAGTCAAAATTATACTCATCTGCCTAAGCTTATGCACGCAGAAGATATAGCCAGAGCCTGAGGTAATTGCTTCATTATTGCTTCAATTGGGCCACTTTGAGTGCCATCACACGGCACATACAGGACAACCAAGCCATCAGGCCCAGTCAGCATGGTTTATGAAAGGCATGTGCTGCTTGACTAACCTTCTATTACAAGGTGACCACTTAGTGGATGAGGGAAAGGCTGTGGATATTGTCTACCTAGACTTTAGTAAAGCCTTTGGCACCACTTTCCACAGCATTACCCTGGAGAAACCAGATGTTCATGGCTTGGACAGGTGTATTCTTTGCTGGGTGTATTCTTTGAGGGAACTGGGGTTGTTTAGCCTGGAGAAAAGGAGGCTGGGGGGGTCTTATCATTCTCTAAACCAATTACCTGAAGAGAGGTTGTAGTAAGGTGGGGGTCAATCTCTTCTTCCAACTAAAAAGTGATAGGGTAAGAGGAAATGGCCTCAAGTTGTGCCAGAGGAGGTTTAGATTGGGTATTAGGGAAAATTTCTTCCCTGAAAGGGTTGTCAAGCATTGGAACATGCTGCACAGGGATGTGATTGAGTTACCATCCCTGAAGGTATTTAAAAGATGTGTAGATGTGGTGCTTAGTGACATGGTTTAGTGTTGGACTTGACAGTGTTTGCTTTACAATTGGACTCAACAATCTTAAAGGTCTTTTCCATCCCAAATGATCTATGATTCTATGATCTATCCCTCTAGAGAAAATGAAGAGTAATAGAGACGTCCTGAAAGAAAGGTGCCTTCTCCTGAGAAAGGACTTTAAGAGACAGAGGTTGCACTGGCTGAAATCAGCCTGTAGTGATTAATTCTGATTTAGCTGCTAGCTGCTAGACATTTAGTGGAAATGCACAAAGCACTAGCTGC